>NW_022631003.1:26568081-26758249 GCF_010015895.1 Lontra canadensis | reverse complement strand
TTTTTTTTTTTTTTTTTTTTTTTTTTTTTTTTTTTTTTTTACTATTAAAGAGAGGGAAGGAGGGGCAGAGGGAGAGAGGGAATTGGGGCTTGATCCCAAGACCCTGAATTCATGGCCTGTGCTAAAATCAAGAGTCAGGTGCTCAACCAACTGAGCCACCCAGGCACCCCTTCCTTTTGATTTTTAAAAGCACATTTATAAAATTACTATTCTACCAAAGCCATCTATTTGCTTATTTCTACTTTGTTTTTATTGGAGTTAGGTACAAATCAGTTTCTGTTGAGAAATTTTTAAATGTTAATGTAGTTTTTAACCTATTCCTTTGAATCAAGAGAGTTACACGTGAGCACTGGCTGAAGGATAGATCGGAGTCACTGTGATACGAGAAACGCTACTGCCCAAGGTGGTTACTCCATCTGACTGTTGTACACATTCACGCAGTGTATTCATAGGGAAGAGGTAACAAAAGCTCAATTTTTCTCCTTTTCCTTTTAGGGCAGCCCCCACGAGAACAGCTGTTCTCTTATTAATGCTGTTAAACATTAGCAATAAACCTCTCTGGAATTAAACTGAATAAGGTGACGTAGAAGAAAGTTTGTACCAAATAAATTTGCGTAGATTAGAGTCTGCAGGTGGTCTAAAGCATGCCTGTATTGGGAGCCAAATTGTTCTGCACTGGAACCTTTTGAAATGAGAACAAAGAGCCTTTCATTGCTCAAATTCTAAATGCAGCTTAGTACTTCATTAGAAACCTCTTAGTTCACTGTAGGAATCTTTCAGATTTAATTATGAGGTTGGGAAAAAGCCTTTTTTCCCTAGGATACCATATTGAAACATTTAATTCTGTGTTTCCTGGGAGATCTCCAAGTTTTGCAAATTGCTGAAATTATCAGTGCATATTTAATCTAAATTTTTTCTGAAACCTAAGTTTCAGGCTAAATCAAGTTAACCATCTCAGTCAATATGATTACAGAATTAACATTACTAGGATTCTACAGCAGTAGAGTTTGGAGTGCTTGGTCTGGAGAGCAGAATCTGGAAGTCAGTACGGCAACTGAACCCCACAGAACGGAAAAGTAATTGAGTATCTGGTTGTCACGTTTGTTGCTAAAGCCAATGTTGACAAGTTGAGCCTGTAAAATCTCTTGGCCTGTGTTCTTGGATTCCTGATGTCTGTGTTATGTGTGTGCTTTTTCGATGTGTTTGAGTTCAAATAGCAAGCATTGAGTGCCCATGGGAACAAGGCTTTTCCAAGAGGCTAAGCTGACAACACTTTCTAATGTCACTCATTCAAAAAAAACAAAACAAAACAAACAAACAAACAAAAAAAAAACAAAAAAAAAAAACCCAAAACCAAAACCAAAAAACCCTGTCCTGTCCTTAAACAGCAAACTACAGGTCTCTGAAATGAAAACAAGTTAAAAAGAAAAAAGAAAGAAAAAGGGAAAAAGAAAACCAATACATGTTTATTAAATGAGCAAATGAAAAAATAAGCCATGAATCCCAATCTTGGTTCCAACCTCTGAATCTCAGGACTAGCCCCAAATTGCTAATGGAAACCTTTTTTATAAGCACCAGAGAAATAAAATATAATTACTTCAATAATAGAATATTGAAGGAAAACAACTTTTGACTTTTTCTTCATTCTGTACCAAAGGTAATATATAGGACAGAGAACTTGGGCAAAAATTTGACCTAGAATCAAAACTGCAAAACCCTCATCAGTTTATACTTAATAAAGATCTCCCTATCTTTGTAAGCTTACAGCAGAGTACTTATATGAGGGCAAATGGCTCACTACCCATGTTAGACTGTATTTACTGGATGGCTGAGATGAACTGAGTCATGAATTTTCCTGACTGGGCTAAAAAATAGAAACAGATGATCAGAATATCTCTCTTTGGTAATATTTTGGATAAGCACTTCGAAAAAATATGACTGCACATTCTTTCTGAAGGCACGTGTAAACATACTATTTTTTTCGTGAATGCAAGAACAGTATTTGTGCAATAGCACTGTAAGAGTTATGGGTTTTACTAATTATTCTCTTTGGGTCTCCTCCCTATGACAGGAGAAATATCAGAGAATATTTCAAGATGAGAAGAAAAAAAAAATCTCTTTTTACAGTCAGAGAAACTCATGTAGCCATCATGTAGACTGGCTACATATGTGCTCCAAATGAGAGACCAGATGGAAACACTTTTCATCATCATTAACACTACTGCTCTGTCCTGTTCAAAGCCACAGTCCTTTCTCACTTGGATAATTTCAATAGCCTCTTAACTATTACCCTTGCTCTACCCTAAACTCAAGGTATTCTCAGTACAGCAGCTGAGGTAACCCATTTAAAACATAAGCTGAATCAGCTAACTCTTCTGCACAAAATCACTGACAGCTTCCCATCTTACTCAGAGTTAAGAGCCAAACTCCATACAGTGCCCTACAGAGCCCCACCCTCACGCCCTACATCATCTGGCTCCCCACCACCTCTCTCCTGCTCCCTCACTACCTTTCCTCTCAACCACCCCAGCCCGCCCCATGCTGTTTCAACACCCAGCCAACGCCCACCTCAGGACCTTTACACGGTTTGCTTTCTCTCTTTCTCGGCACACTTTTTCCTATACTTCCATGGATCATTCCCCCAAATCTTTCCGTCTTTTTTTTTTTTAATCTCTTTTTTATTTAGCCCATCTGTGGCTACCTTATCTAAAATTTTAACGTTTCTCTGCAATATTTCATATCCCTCTTCCATTTTTTTTTTTTAAAAGCTCTAGCATTTATCAGTACCTCACATGTCAGAGACTTACTGATTGGTCTTGCTTAGTGTCTACGTACTCCACTAAGAGTCATTTAAATGGGCAACAATTTATTTATATTTTGTCTGATCTGCTCATGGCTCTATCTTCAGTACTTGGAAGAATGCCTGGCACAAAGTAGATGCTTAATAAATATTTGTTACATGAATGAGTGATAGCTACCTCTTACCACTTCACATGGCCTTCCTCTAACTAAACCAACACAAGCGTGTGGTTGCTCTATAGGGTATCTGAAACTCCTCTCATCTCTAAATCATTAAGATACTCTGAAGGACAGGCTCCAACTGTTTAATTTCTTTTTACTTCTTAACAGAGGCTGTATCTCTATATGAATGTGGTATTATAATAGATTCCATAGTCTATAATTTCTATTATTATATTAGGGAAGGGAGGTTATACACAATCAGATGAAGATGGTATCTGGACACAAACTATGTACTTCTTGAGAAGCACAAGACTTATCTGAACCTATGTTAAAAAAAAGAAACTTAGAAAAAACACACTAGAAATAGATTTCATAAAACTTACTTGGAGATTCATTATTTTCACAGGTTTCCTCTTCATTTGGTGCTCCCTCCTCCTCTTCTTCTTCTGGGTCATCAGTATCTCCTGACTCATCGCTATCTTCCACCCATTTCCCTGGCATTAGTCCTGCTGAATCATAGGAGTTGCACAGAGGACCCACAATATGAGAGATGAAGGATTCCTGAAGATTGGCCAACTGAGGAGCAGAACGGTCCATGAAGGGGCTTATTGGTAACCCAAGGCTGGCCTCTTCATCACCCTAGAAATAGGAATTTATCATGAAGAGTCAACCAAAAAGATACATGACATGGAAAGTTTAAAATACTAGTAAAGTCAGCATTCACTTGGCACCTAAAATCTGCAATTCTGTAAGAACCCAGACACTCATGTGTGAACTGCCTCTTTTACTTGACTGCTAAAGGATTCTACCCAAATTGCTGAGATCCCTGTAGAAATGTTTTGTTGCCATTTACCACTTTTGTGATCTTGAGGTTTTTGGCGTTTGATCAAGGGGCAACAGAAGAAATAAATGGTCTAATGTCTTAGTAGATGGTATTTCTTATCATGTCACTCCTTGGTCTATTAGACTATCAATGTACTCAAAATGCAATGCTGGGAATAATCACAAAAAAAAAAATACATAATCTATCACGTTTTTTTCCTTTTACCTTGGCTGCCAGTAAAGCTTAGAATAATTTATTGCTCAACTAAAGATGCCACCTTATTTCAGCTTTTGGTTGAATTTTATCTTCTGTGATCACATGATTTCTGATATTCTTACTTGTCAATATGTTTAACAGTACTACTCTGTGTTTTTATTTTGAAATACTTCAAATCTTTCTGGAAAAAAATAACAGACTGTAAACCAGTAGTCACCTAGCAAAATTAACAAAGGAAATATACTGAAAAACCACAATGGTTATGTCTATGTAGTAGAATTATTATAACTGGGTTATCCTTTTCCTTTTTTTTTTTTGCATTTTTAAAATTTTATTTTATTTTTTATTTTAAGATTTTTATTTATTTATTAGAGAGAGAGAGAGAGAGAGAGAGAGAAAACAACGGGAGGAGGGGCAGAGGGAGAGGGAGAAGGAGAAGTGGGCTCCCCACTGAGCAGGGAGCCCAACATGGACTGAATCCCAAGACCCTGGGATCATGACCTGAGCTGAAAGCAGACACTTAACCGACTAAGCCACCCAGGCACCCCCCCCCCCTTTTTTTGGTATTTCAGTACTTGGGGATGGATTATGAATTAGTATCATTTCTAGAAAAGGCAATATATTATTTCCTAGAAAGTACAAACCTTTTAACCTATGTATGAGTCCTGTCTATAAAACCCACAAAAGTTCTAATCCCTCTTCAAGTACATCCAGTGATAGTCAATTTATTATTTAAAAAGGCACCTCATCTTATTTCTGGATGCCTTTATAATACATATTTCTTTCTCACATTGTCTTGAAATCAGTCCTTCTATAACTTCTATAGACTAGTTATATTTATACCCTTTTTAGGGAAGCAGAAAGAAATCTAATGTTTCTTATAAATCAAATCCTGTGCTAAGTGATATTTACTTTTATCTCTGCAACATATGATACACTTAATCCTAAATTTGTATGTCAGTCTTTAAAGTATCTGAAGACAGTTACTGTAACACCTCCATTTTCCCCACCACACAGGGAAATGATCTTCACTTTAAAAAAAAAATTTTTATTTAAATACAATTTAGTTAACATATACTGTATTATTAGTTTCAGGGGGAGAATTTCATGATTCATCAGTTGCATATAACCCCCAGTGCTCATTACACCAAGTGCCCTCCTTAATGCCCATCACCCATTTAGCCCATCCCCCCACCCAACACCCCTCCAGCAATGTCATCATGTCAATTTATGCTACTGATTCCTGTCCTTTATCCATGCTCCGCCACCTCCGGAATCCTCTTAAGAGAACAGATCACAGTACTCAAAGTTTCATATATAATCTGATCAGTGTTTCTGTGGAAGATTCTTCGGTAGTGTGTTTACTCTCACATTATCATTTCAAATAAAATGCCTATTTATAAAGATTTTTCAGACACTGCTATTATTGAATATTAAAAGTCAATGAACTTAATCTGATCTACATTTATTCATATAAATGTAAATGAGCTCCAATTGTAATAAATTTATTTTTAAAAAAGGAACAATATGTCAATGATCTTCCTAATGTCTCAGTAGGTCATTTCATTATTTCAACATCTTCTTCCGCCCTCACCTCCACTCCCTGCAATACTTGCAAATAACTTAGAGTTTTTAGTTTTCTGATGTTAGTATGAATATAAAAGAGACTGATAACACTTTTACAGCTTTGGAAGGTTTTGTGAATTCATGAGCAGACTACTATAAATTAAGATAAACAGTTGGTTACCTGTTCATAAAATTCATTGACAATACCCTCTGTCCACTGAAGATGGAGCTCTTTGCATTTAGCTGGCCCATTGATATCAGCCAACTTTATACACATTTGGCAAACCAGGAGGCGATCATTTTCATTGGTCCAATCTATTCCAACATCATCATTCACCTGTTTGAGGGGCAAAGGTAAAATGTGGCTTGCCTCAATGAAAGCAAAAGTTGGACAGAATAAACAATACAATATTTATTATATTAACATGTAGAGATCAGAATACCAAGAAAGGAGGAACTTCTTAGCTATTTAAAATGCTCCTGGCTTACATAATAGTAAAACAGCCCATCAGAAAAATAAAATTTTAAATGATGCATACATTATCAATTATGGAACTGAAAATAAATGCTATGTCAAATTAGCATTTATTACCAATGACTAGTAAATAAATACAGCTACAAATGATAAGAAATTTTCTTACGTTAACATTTGGGTATTTATGTTTGATGTATGAAATTTTGTTTCAGGGTTTTGACCTTTTCTACTTCCAGACAATTTATGTTAGTATACCACAGAGATGAGAGCAAATAAAATCAAACAAAAAACCCAATGACAGAATTTTACATCTTTGCCGCACAAAGTATAAGATATAGGCAGCACCTCAACGTCTCCGATTTCTAGATCGGGACCAATCCCCGTGTATCTGCTTCTGGTTAAACATTTTATTGCATTTCATTTTCACACTTGACATATATGCGGTGAGAGCAGTAAGTTTCGTTCCACGCTTCGATTCCATGGCATCTTTCCATAGGGTCATAAAATGAAGACTGGTGCAAATCTAGTTACCTTGGCATTAAATTTGGCTACAAAATCAAAGTGTTTCTTCAGGTCAGTGGCCAGAATTGCTTCAATGACAAGAAAACGAAAATGCTTAAATTCCACATGGTCAAGGTTAACTAAGAAGTTGTACTCCGGCCGGGACATGAGGAGATTCCATGCGGCGGCGGCGTGATGATTCTCCAAAACCGAACGATCATTGTAGAGCACCGCCTAGGCAAAGAGGGCGAAGACTGAAGGGCTCAACTTTCAGATTAAAAACAAAAACCAAAACCCCAAAAAACCCCAAATCATAAAAATACGTAAGAATAGGCACAGCTTTCCAGATCCTCTTTTTTCAAAGGACATAGAAATGTAGTCGTGTGACTGTTGGGTTATTAAGAATTCCATAACGTAATTACATGGACTGTTGATTCCCCTTCTTGGTTAAAATTTCCTGTCTTGGTAAAGTGAATTTCATTTCCTTGAAACTTTATTCCAAATTCTTGCAAAGGAGGGGCTTAGAGTTAGCTTTTATCAGATTTGTCTGCACAGAAATTTAACTATTAAAAAAATCCAAATATATTAAAATCCCTCTGAGGTGACTCAGTTAATTTCTGCATCTAGAATAAGAATTACCTTTCCTTAAGCATGCATAACTAATAAATAGGAATGGACTCTCTGAGAGGCGCATAATTTAAGAATTCTCATCCCACAAACAGCCATAGAAGATATCCCCCTCCAACTAGGAACTAAAGGTGTACAATAAATATCTATTTGCAGGAATTCTCTAATAATGCTGAGGGACACTACAAAAGAAGTTACCTAAACACTGCTTGAACACTAGTGTGGTAGACAGAAAATACAGGAAAAAAGAAGGCATAAGGATAAAAAGGAAAAACAAAGCACATGAAAATTTCAATTGTACTAAGTAAAAATGCATACATGTGAAGGAAAATATGAAAGCTAAACAGTGCTGGCAAAAGGATTTGCCCACCTTTAGGAAAAATAATTCTGGAGTATGAAGGACATGATGAAATAAGTTAAAGTAGGTAGTTGGGGAAAAAATTCAGGATACTTTTATTGTATATAGATTAGAGGAAAATTCTAGTCTAGTCTATAAGACAGGTGGAAATGGATGGGAGTTTGGTAAAGACAAAAAGCAAGTAAGAAAAAAAATAAGTGTGAGACCAGATTGGCTTCTAGATCCTCTAGAAAGAAAAACAGGATCTCAGAATACTTAGTAACAGAGACACAGCTAATTAAATCAAAGAGAAACTTACTGGGTTTAATTACATAGATGGAGATGCTGAGATACTCAGTGATTAATTTTTGACCTAAATTTAAGTATATATGAAAATGGACTTCTTTAAAGTTATTGTTTTTGGAATACTATGTTCAGGTAAAAAAAAAAAAATTCCCTCAAATGAATGAAATAAGTTGATGTTTAAATCCTACTAACCAAATGTTAAAAGTATCACGGTTGTTATAATAAATGTATTTCAAAGGAATGGGTTTTATATACAAAGACGACTTACATAATTAAAAGTCCAAGAAAGATCTGGTTCTCCAATCTTTTCAAAAAGGGACTTTTGTATAGGTTGGATTTTCTTTGTTGAGAAGGTTCATTAATATGGATTTAACTAGTTTTTCTTCTTTAGAAGAAAACTGAGATGGGATTCCCAAGGGTAATAAAGTTGTAAGCCTGCCATTAATATCTTGGAACAAATATGATATTTTTTCAAAATTAGCTTGGTCTCCACAAATTCTATCCTAGGGCTAAATATAGTTGGGCTCATATTCATCTGTTCCCTATTATAAGTCAAACTTATAAAATTAATTACCTTTGGAAAAATCTCTCAAGCAAATTATTTCTTCGCATCAAAATGGAAAGATTTACCTGAGGAGCACTAGTTGCAACCAGGAAAGCGTTTGTCCTTCCTGGGTGATCATAATCATGCATGGCTGCGGCCACATACAATGCCATTAACTCTAAGGCAGGGATATTCCCAGACAGACATCCGTATTTATCATCAGGCACATTATACATTTTTGAGAAGACATATCCCATATGTCCATGTGTAAATCCACTGTCAGAATCTGAGAAGAGAAAATGAAAGTAATAGAAAATTTTAAAAAGTATTAAACTGGTACTATCTGTCTTGACTTCCTTTATTAAGGAAAAGCTTCTCTCCACTCCCCACCCCCAACAAGAGAGCACAGATGCACTTAATACGCACCTGAATCACTTGCTGACCCAGGATCATTAATTACAGTGGAGTGGCCTGGAATTGGCTGGGTAGTAAGGTACCACACAGCATGTAACACATCAGTGGCATGGATTCTGTTATGATCTGTAACCAGTGCAAAGGAACAGTCATTCATTGGTGAACTTTGGGGTCCAAGGACTAAGAGTGCCACCTACTGGATAAACAGTTTAGTCTTAACATTTGAATACCCCAGTGAAAGGCAGCCAAATGTTCTAGGACAAATACTCTTCGATTACTCTTCCAAGACTCCATAATAGCCATAGCAACAAGGGTGGGGGGGGGAGGCACACATTACATTGATTATGCATGCAGATGTCTGAAGTGGAAAAATCTATGTCCGCAAGAAACCGAACATCTATAGAAAGCTCACTAAGTGCAATCACTGCAATGTTTACCCTCATATTTATTTCCATGCTCCTATATAAGATTATGCAGAGGACCAGAAAGACGCATGATATATTTCAATTAGGTCAGACCAATGGTCTGTACCACCTAATATTCATCTCTGCTAAATAGCATACAAATATAATCTGTGAATAAAACAAAGTAGGATTCTTTTGCATCAAACTTAAAACACTGGTAAAAAATTAACAATATATCTTTGAATATAGGTTAAATTCACAAAGCAAAACTGAAAACCACAATCAATGATATTCTCTGATCTAAAAATTCTAACTTGGGAACACAGCTCTAGGAAATACCTGAAGAAAAAAATAAAAACTTTTTTGTACATTAATGTAGGGAGTTGAGTCATTTAGAAGAGCAAAATCTATGAGAAAACCAAATCCTCTAGTTAGAGGTCATTACAATGGGAGGGGGGTATAAACCAAAGGCATGGTGTGCTCTCAGCTCATCTTTTTCTGGTGCAATTCTTCCAAGTTCTTCTCTTGTTTACTGGCCCTTCAGAATATTTCATTGATTGCTATACATTATCCTAAGTATGCTAACTTTACATACTCTATTTCTAATAACCAACCATAATACAGTCTCATCCAATATAGTAGATCATATCTCTGAATAATACTCAACAGATAAAAGAGAAAAGAGAAGAGAACAGTAAGAATGATAATGGGAATTGGGGAAAACATCTGGTCCCTGGTCAGGGAAGAAACAAAAAAATGAACATTTTCTTTTCTTTTTCTTTCTTTCCCTTCTTTTTCTTTTAAAGATTTTATTTATTTATTTGTGAAAGAAAGAGAAAGACAGCCCTCTCAGGAGCCCAAGTTGGTGGAGGGGCAGAAGGAGAGGGAAAAGCAGACTCCTTGCGGAGCAGGGAACCTGGGGCAGGACTTCATCCCAGGACCCCAGGATCATGACCTGAGAAGGCAGATACTTTAACTGAGCCACCCAGGTGCCCCAGAAAAAAAATAACATTTTTGCCATTGATGGCATACAGGGGGAATGTAGGTAGATGGTGCTTATTTCCCTACATTTCCAGGAACTCTTAAGAGTCAATCTTTAAGTGATGACATATAGCTAAATTTTATGTAAACCCCCAGCATTTCAGCAGAGGGGCCTTGTAAGGACTTGAGAGGATGTGTTTATAACAGACATCCAAGGCTCCAAAGGAGGAAATGGCAAACCCCATGCCCTCCGTCATTGCCAGAGGAGAATACTGATATTACCTAGTCGTCCAAAGAACAATTTCATTGAAATTGGAGTCTGCATCTCTGTGTATAGACTATCTCAAGTCATCTAAGACCAAACATTTTAGATCCATACCTGTGCCATTACCAAACTCATCATGCTAAGTGTCTGGATTTAGGACAGATCTGAATTTGTCTCTGTTCTAAGATCTATTACCCGTGTGAGCTCAAGTGAGCTGCTCACAACTCATCTTGTAATCTTAAAAATAAAGGCATATTAAATAATAGTGCCTTATTTCACAGTACATTTGTGAGAATTACAGAAGAAAACATATTTTTAAAGCTTTTTTTTTTTTTAAGATTTTATTTATTTGACACAGAGAGAGAGATTACACGTAGGCAGAGAGGCAGGCAGAGAGAGAGAGGCGGAAGCAGGCTCCCTGCCCAGCAGAGAGCCCGATGCGGGGCCCGATCCCAGGACCCCGAGATCATGACCTGAGCCGAAGGCAGAGGATCAACCCACTGAGCCACCCAGGCGCCCCGAAAACATATTTTAAAATTCCTGACACAGAGTAAGCTTGCAACTAATATAAATATAATTCACATAAAATGCACGACTGCTGGGTCGCCTGAGTGACTCACTTGGTTAACCATCTGCCTTGGGCTCAGGTCATGATCCCAGGGGTCCTGGGGTCCAGCTCTGTGCAGGGGTCTCTGCTCAGCAGGAAGCCTGCTTCTCCCTCTCCCTTCTGCCACTCTCTCCCTTTCATGCTCAAGCATGTGACTGCTCTCTCTCTCTCAAATAAATAAATAAAATCTTAAAAAAAAAACAAAACCATGATTGTTTTTGGAACAAGACAGTGACTTAGCACAGATCACTGGCTTTCTTCCAAGATCAATGCTGGATTTGTTAAGAATTGAAGAGCTAAAATAAAAGATATGCTAAACCCCTGGGGGAGGGAGAAGGCAGAGATGACCTGCTAGAGGAAGAAAATGCCCCCACTGCCACCATGAGGGGATAGGCTGGGAGAGAGCTTCTGAGTTGAGGTCTTTCCTCCTTTGCAGCAAGCTGGGAAAATTATTGTGTGCAAGTGATTACCATCACTCATTCATGCCCTGTCTCATTCCCATAGCCTGCCCAGCTCCCTCCTCTGTCTTGATACACTTGTTTTCTCAACTTTCTTCCTATCCCTCAAGCACAGAATTGAAGTGAGCTGGCTTGGAGGGTGGGAGTTATATGTAAAATGTACAGATTTTTAGACCTATAGACTTTCAATAGAAAATTCCTTCTATGCTTCCTTAGGAAAGTGTTAAAGAAGAGAAGTGACAATTTAAATATTTTTTCCCTTCGGATTATAGCAAATACTGTCATACTTGTGCCTTTCCAGCTTGTCCCACGCCCCCTCAGTATCTAGCTTTCACACTGGTGGGTACATGACACACAGCTTAACTGAACTGAACTACACACAGACTGACCAAGATTATTCTCATTGCTGCCATTCTACCCACCTCTCCAGCTTCAATAACAAGAATGAGAGGTGTTAGGAAGAATATACTTTAGAGATGAAGGTCTCTGAAAATGGAAAAAGCACCCTCAAAACTAACTTTGAATTCACGAGTGGATAGGATCTGACAATTTCTCTTCTTTACTTGCCAGTAAGCCCAACTGAAAGGGACTGTGAACAATAATGAACATTATTTATTTCTCTGTGCAACTGAGTATCAATTATACTTTAATTTATCCTAACCTTTACTGAACAAATATATATTCAGCATCATAGTTCTATCAGTGAATTGCCTATATTTATACCTCGTTCCTTGCTACTCCATGAAATATCTACCTACCTGTGTCCATTTTTAAATCTAGATTCCTCAAATTTTAGTAAGGGCTCTGGGTACAAATTTAAAAATCTTTATCTCTTAAAAACTGTTAAAAATGTGCTTAGAAGTATAATAAAATTTAGTTTCTAATATTTTAGGTCATTGTCATATTAAAGTTAATCTAATCCCATTTTAGGTACTCTTGGGATTTTCATTTAGGTATGGGTTTATTTAGAGAGAGCTATTAGAAATATTGTCCTCTAGCAGTAGATATTAAAGTAAGGAGACATATAAGAAATATTTGTATATGATAATTAAAATTAATGATAAACAACGCTTTTAATAAATACCTATATTAGTCTAAATTTACAATACTACCACATGCAAGGAATTGCTATTTAAAAGGGATCACCAGGGGCACCTAGGTGGCTCAGTGGGTTAAAGCCTCTGCCTTTGGATCAGGTCATGATCCCAGTACCTGGGATCAAGCCCTACACCGGGCTCTCTGCTTAGTGGGAGGCCTGCTTCCTCCTCTCTCTGCCTGCCTCTCTGTCTACTTGTGATCTCTTTCTGTCAAATAAATAAATAAATTCTTTAAAAATAAAATAAAAGGGATCACCAGTCAAGCTAAAACTTCTGTAAATGAATTCCCTTTACAAAAAATGTCTAGGGTTCCAAACAGAACAAGCAGGTTTATTACGTTATAATAAAAATAAAAAATAAAAAATAATTTGTTAAATTCTTTTCATATGAAATGAAGAAGTCACTATTTCAGAAAAAAGAAACATCTATTCAGTTGTAAAATGAGAAAATATAAACATAAGTAATAAAATTTAGAATCTTGAAACTTCTTTTTACATTTAAATACTGGTCAACTTTCCCTAAGATTTTATGACATACTGCCTAGAGAAAAGTTAGTAGTTACATCAACTGGTACTTAATGGACTTGGCTATAGCTGATTATGTCACTAAAATACATTTGGAAATATAACAATTTGTAAATTTAGTCTGATGACTAGCTGTTGAAAACTCAGTAACACTTACATCAATCACTGGCATCCAACCAGGGTGTGCCCTGGGAAAATGGTATTAAGAAAGCAAGGCTTATCTTGAGATTCTTTCAAACTGCCCCTTTTTTGTCTCTGTCTCTCTATTTCCATGGCCCTACTGCCCAGACTTTCCCAAGCGACCCAGTGCTCTTAAGTTTCTCTCTTGTATACACCCACTGTCTTGTCTTGTCTGCATTTTGGTCCCATATTCTCCAACAAATTTCATTTGTAGATCCAATTCTTCATTATCTTCTCCTACCACATGCCATCAGCTGTGTATTTTCATTCCAATGTAGCACATGGATGGCATTTTGAAAAACAGTATGTTAATAATGGATCATTAGTTTAATATACTATCCCTTTCTGGAAATACCTCTACTTTATGTGTCTCCATAGAATTTTTATTTAACATCAGCTGTTTACTATTAGAAAAAGACATGCGGTTTTGAAGTCTAAGGTGTATAAAAGCAAATTTAAGACTTACAAGTTAAAGCATGATTCGAACGACGCATTTCTAAGGTATGCTTCAACCAATGTATGTCTGACTACTTCTCTTGCTATGCATTTATTTTCTAAAAGTACCACATGATTTATGCACATTTTCACAACTTCCCTGACTGGATTTTTTGGACATTTTCTTCAGTTCCATATATCTGTAGCATGTAGCATGATTCTACTCACATGTTCAGGTGATACCAGAAATGCTCCCTATTGAAAATTTAACATCTCCTCTCTGTCCCAATTTTGTATTAGAAATGACAAAATTACCTTCACAATCTTTTAAGTTCACTAATTTGAACACTTGCTTGTGTCTCTTCCTTTGGTCTTCACATTTATCTGACTTTTAAAATGCTTCTAATAATTTCTTCGCAAACCCCTTTGAGGTGTCTCTTTTTTTCTATTCTATTCATTAGACCATCACCCTCCCATCCCTCCACCCCCAGCCAGGTCTTTCTTATACTGAAAAAACTTCAAGCATTCATGAATTAACTCTCCAGATGCCAAAAGAAAGGTTGAACTCATCCAATAAAAGGAGTGTATTATAAAATGAGCAATAAATTTAACATTTAATTATTTATGGACCACACACTTAAACTGGCTTACTGTGAAGGCACTATTATCACTCCTTTAGATTTATAACCTCATGTTATCCTCATAACAATCCTACAAAGTTATTACAATCCTCAAAGATATTATGATCCCTATTTTACAGATTAAGAAATGAGGCATGTAGAGGTGAAGTAATACCCATGGTCTTTGACAGCTGAGAGGTGAAGGGACCAAGAACTCTGAAACAGGCTGTAATCTCCTGGTCGAGGTCACTTCCAGTGTTTACCATGTATATCTCTGCTATCCACCAGTGGTTCAATATCCCATTACCCAGAGCAAATTTGGCAGATTTGAAAAGTATTATTTCACATATAACTTATACTTACATGGAATTTCCCTGTATCCAATCTCCAAAGCATGAAAATAATTCATAAATTCCCTAACTGGAATTTTGAAAGCTTCAAAGAGGCCCATGTCTTCAAAAAGTCTGTATGATACCTATAAAGAGAAAGACAAAGCTTTATAAAAACATTCCTAGGTATGTATCAGACACAAAAGGAAAAAAAAAAATTAAAACAAGTAATTCCTGGCCAGCAGAGAACTTACAGGGAACAGTAAGTCAAGTAAGTATTGAAGAACTCTGTGTGTCTAGCCCCTGTAGCCCCTGACCTCAAGGGGTATTTAATCTGCTTTTAAAGGTGTGGACATGCAACCAAGAAAACAACCAACCCAAACAACAGTATACACTACAGAAACATATCAAGGCACTCGACTGTGTGCTATCAACTGCTAGAGAATCCTTCTTAGTTACTCCTTGTATAGTGCATACTACAAGCACTAATAAATGAGGAAAAAGCCTTAATTTGGTCCAATTCTTATTAAAGAAAAAAAAAGAGGATAAAGGATTCAGAGTTGTACCTTAGTGAATGAAGGGTAAAGGGAAAGAATTATGAGAGAGAGAAAAACGGTTACTTTGACTAACTATATATAGAAAACTGATTTATTCTAATGCAGTATAAATAACAACATCTAAATTATTTTTTTCCTAGCTTGTCTTCTCTTTCTCCTCCAAGTATACATTCTCGTCCAATTGCATTCACAGCTCTGGTGACCCAAATCCAGTGAATACCTACACCTATGATTGGCATATTTGATGTGCAAATGATGGATAAAAAACTGATAAAGGCACAGAAGAAGGTACTAGGGAGAGAAATGCTTACTCACATGTCAGAACAGAGTATAGCACCATGTCAAGTAGCTTACTCCATGTCACAAAGACACAGTGTTGGCTATACCTCAGGAAACTTTAAGAATTAGTCATCATTTTTATTATCTGCATCTCTTCTTAAAGTTGTCTTGAAATATTTCCTCTCCATCTTTGATCTGCCATTTCATAGCTAAATTCCTATCTTTTGTTACTGACTTTAAATCTATTTAAATTCAGTGATATTCCTTTAATTATGTACTCAGTGTTTATCACGTATATTATATCGATATATGCATATAGACATATATACACCTATATAGAGAACTATAATGGAATTTCTATCTAAAATGAAATCAGAGGATATAAAACAAAATAATCTCACCCATGTGTCCTCAGAAAAATAAAGCTCAAAGACCAAGAGACTGATTTCCTATAAATGACTGATTTTTAGAGAAGTGATAACATTGGAATTTTCTTAAATGATAGGGGATTGAAGAGGAGTTGCCTCATATCAACCTTGGGAAGTTGTATTTACATGGTTTCCAGAGGCATGAACAAGGAACCATCCAGATTGGGCTGGTCTCCCAAACTAAGTGGACTTGAGCTTCGTTTCTGGTTTTGTCTGCTCAGGGAATTTCAAACCTGGTCTCCATTTGCTTTTGACTTTAACAGACTCTAACTGAACGATCCCCTCTTTACATTCCCTGCCCATAATTATAGCCAAGCCCAAACCCTCAAGAGATTCACCGTAGTTTGCTATGGTTTGTAAATCCTAAACTGCAGTTCTGCTATTCCTGAATAAACTCATCTTTTTACAAGTTTGAGTTTGCCTCATTATACCTATTTAGGCTGACATAACTACAAAGGAGAGTTACTCATTCAGCATAGATCTTCTGAGTGCCTACCATGTTCCAGACACTGCTCTGTGTATGAGTCATATATACAGGGGAACAAAACAAAGATCTCTTCCTTCAGGGAGCTTACAGTCTAGCAGGGGAGGGCAGTACATAACAGATATAATAAGTAAGGTATATACTATAAAAGGAGAAGTACTATAGAAAAAGAAAAAGGGGAACAGGCTAGAGACTGGGAATACAGGGAAGCTATAGAATTTGCTTTTTTTTTAAAGTTTGGTGGATAGAGTAGGCATATCCAGGTGATATCTGAGCAAAGAACTGAAGGAGATGTAGATTGAGGTACATGGCTATCTGAGAAAAGAGGTTTTCCATATAGAGAAAAAGGCCTATGCAAAGGCCCTGAGGTATGTCTGCTATACTCAAGAAATAGCAAGAAGACCAGTGTAACTAAAACAGAATGAATGAGGACAGGAGTAGAATTTAAGTTTGCAATAACACAGTGGGATGGGGCAGGGTGCAATCTTGGGATCTGACAGCCAAATTGATCATTGTAAGACTTTTACTCTAAGTAGGTATGAAGCTGCTGAAGAGATGGGAATAGGGAAGTAACTTTATCTTACTTTTTTTTTTCTTTTTAGGATTTTATTTATTTATTTGAAAGACAGAGAGAGAAAGGGAGCCTAAGTGGAGGGAGGGGCAGAGAAAGAGGGAGAAGCAGACGCCCAGCTGAGCATGGAGCCCAATGCAGGGCTCCATCACTAGGCCCTAGGGTCATGACCTGAGCCGAAGTCAGATGCTTTCCTACTGTACCACCCAGATGCCCTTATTTGACTTAAGTTTTAAAAGGATCACCAGAGCTGCTAGGTTGGGAACAGATTATATACTATGTACATCGACTTCTGTATGCTTTTCTCCATTCTGAATGGCAAGTTTCACCCTCTTTGTGTCTAACATACCATTCCCATATCCTCTCTTTAAAAATGCAACAAGGGCACCTGTGTGAGTCAGCTGGTTAAGCGTCTGACTCTTGATTTTGGCTCAGGTCATGATCTCAGGATTGTGAGACCGAGCCCAACATTGGGCTCATGGCAGGCATGGAGCCAGCTTAAGGTTCTCTCTCTTTCCCTCTCCCTCTCCTCCACAACTTCCCCTGTTTGCTCTCTCTCTCAATAAAAGGGGGGGGGGGCAACAGAAAGTGAAGTTTATGGTTTCTGTAATATTTTAAGCTATTTGGGGGGGTTATTTCCTCTTTACTACTGCTTTGATCTATATTTGAATTCTTGTTTATAAATACCTAATGGATTTAACTATACTTGTAACTTCAGTGACTTGTCCAAGATCACACAGCAAACATTATCAGAACCAGAATTCAAGCCAAGCCTTTGGCTTCAGATTTTGTACTCTAAACTACTTCAAATCCTACCACTATTATTTGAAAAACAATGTTATTAGGATTGCAAATGACCTAAGTTTCTTACTATTCTCTTAAACATATGACAGATGAATGGAAAAATTCAGCCGACAGAATATGTTAGAGTATGATTTTAAAACAGGAGTATTTTTACCAACATGCTGTTAAAAAAAAAAATCAACCACCAATAATTTAAACTCACAAATAAAGATACCATTAACCAGGTAGACATTGGTAACCAGAAAAAGTAAGCACTATTCCGAAATCTGAACCATGTCCTTTTAAAATTTGTTAAAATAAACATGATAATCATCAAAAAGGCAGTCAGTATACTGAGACTGAAAAGTCATTTCCATTGCACATATGTCTCTTTAAAAATCTTTTGAAGTGAGACTTTTTCTGTGTAGTTTCAGCCAGAAGGTGATTTCTCAGAATGTTCAAGTTAATTCATCTCAGCTGTCCCAAAGTCTTACTAAGGTGAAAAAAATACGCCTTTCACCCAGTGAAAATATGACTTTGTGCTTATAAACTCAAATCAAAGAGAAAAACCCATGAAGTTTTACTCAGCAAGACAAATAAAACTGCATTTTCTCAAAGTTCAATGTTTTGTAAACTGGAAAGATAAACAGTGAATGACTAAGGCTCATGTAGTTATGTATTTCTTTTTTGGAAGGTGACTGGAAGAAAAACACATTAGTGCATTTTACTGCAATCTAATTGTTCATTATATCTAATCTTTCTCTTGTGTACTCAGGTCCAGGACTCTTAGAAAACATTTTGCCAAACAGCCCATCAAGTTTCACAAGCCCACACCCCCCAGCTCCCAGAACTTCAAGGGGAGGCTGGTAGAGGAACAGTATTCGCTACACTGTCACTAGGGCTAAAAGACTGACTGCTACAGTAACTACTTTCCCACTGAAATTGGTTCAGTGTTTGAAGACAGAATCTGCGAATATGTTTTACGGGAGCGGGGCAGGGGGGAGTGGAGAAAGAGCTGAGGGTAAATGAAGGACAAAAGTATGGATTTTCAATATGGCTATGTCTGCATTCAAATCATGGCTCCGATATTCACTCTACCACTTCAGATGAACTGTATACGCTCTTTTAAGCCTCAGTTTCCTCTCCTGCAAAGCGGAGATTAAACTATCTGCATCAAAGTTACTGAGAAGCAAGTTGTAGGGTTTCTGGGAGTGTGTGACATACATATCTGATACAAAACAATATGAACTTTTTCTCCTAGGAGCCACACTCTGCAGTGAAGGAAAAAGAAGGCTTCCCAGGAGTCTGTCACCTCTTTTCCGGGCACCATTACAGGAGTATTTCCAGGTAAAATCACTCCCTCAGCGACAGCCTGCAAGCGTTTTCAGAAAGTGGGAACCTCCTGGTTTTGTATCCAAGGCTAAGGTGGACAGGGTAAAAACAGCTGTCCTTACGTGTCGGGGTTAATGTAGAGCATGAAATCAGCCATAATACCTGTCTCGCTAAAATATAATAGAGGCCCCTGGAGGCGACTGAAGGTTTCGGGAAGGGCATGGGCCTTTGGAATGCCAAGGCCTACGGGAACCCCCTGCTGTTGGAAAGCCGCAGGGAGTTGCCTTCCTGAAGCTTTCTCAGACCAAACAGCCTCCCTGAGATCTGAGAGATGTATGCATCGTCCCTTAGGCTGTGTTTAGCAGAACTCATAGAACATGCAGATTAGCATATCCTATCTTTCCCATAGACAGATCTTCCCAGTTTCAGTAAGACCACTTCTCACATAGCACAGGCCTGAGAAATAATAATAAGGATTTGTGATTACCTTGAAGGACTAATAAAAGTGGGAGCAAAGAAAGGCAAATGCTCATCTCTGAGCATTGATGCCTTTGCCTTCTCCTCTCTTTCACAGCAAAGTTTTGAAGTAGCCTTTCAGCCACTGGTACAGGGACTGCTGGCCATTCCCTGGCACTTACACCTGTCTTCAAGATCACCTAGGGTCCCTAGGTGGTGCAGTCAGTTAAGTGTCCAACTCTTGCTCTTGGCTCAGGTCCTACAAGCTCAGCATAGAGTCTGCTTGAGTTTCTCTCTCCCACTGCCTCTGCCCCTCCCCGCCATGCCCACTCACCCTCTCTAAAATAAATAAATAAGTCTTAAATATTATGAAGTACTTAAAAAGGTCACCTAGCATAAAAGGTGTTGCTTAGCACCAAGGATAAGGAAAAAGAGGAAAAATGGGATCATTAACTCCTAGTAAAAGTGCAAGGGTTTTCATCCCAGTCCTTTAGGTGTTCATGGTCAGGAGAGTCTAGAAGAGGCAACTACATGTTATATAGACTTTGTAATTATTTTGAGCTTCATAATCCATCAATCATTTTAGCACACTGCTTTTGTAGGTAGCAAGTTGAATTGTCATTATTTTGACCCGTATTTAATTTCTCTATTACTCTCTTTAAGGCAGAGGGACATACTTTTCTTCTTGAAGATTAGACTAATATTTTGTGTTTGTGCAAATGAGAAACAGAGGAAAAGCCCCCTCCATCTTCCTCCTCCAAACCTTCATGGATCAGGAATCCTCACCCTGAAGCCCTGCACTTAAATACTTGCTGGAATGTCTGAAGAAAGCCTGTCTCTGATGCACGGAGTAGAAATCAGTGTAACACTGATTTCTCTTCTAGTGTTTTCCAGGGAAGTGTTCGTGGCTCCAATAAATCTGGGTCTTGAATTCTCACCTAAATCTTATGTTAGTTTGGCAGTCTTCAGCTACTCTGCAGTGATATTTATTCCATCTATGAAAACACCCCTGAAACATCTTTACATAAACTGATATTACTGCATCTTCCCACATGAGTGTGTATTCTGATAGATGTCTGATGATAGAGCAAATCTAGTGTTTTGTTTATTGAGAACAAACATGTTCAAATTTTTAATTTCTGTGTTTTCTTTCTCCCTCAGGGAAACAGTGTAAGTGTGGGAAGCCTTGAAAGTAGTTTAGCTGAAGGAAAAAATACAAAAAGTCTCATTAAGTAGCAATAGTTTCCATTCTGTATTTCTTGTGATACAAAAAGGTATTTTCCGGGCACCTGGGTGGCTCAGTGGGTTAAAGCCTCTGCCTTCGGCTCAGGTCATGATCTCAGGGTCCTGGGATCGAGCCCCACATCAGGCTCTCTGCTCAGCAGGGAGCCTGCTTCCCTCTCTCTCTCTCTGCCTGCCTCTCTGCCTACTTGTGATCTCTCTCTCTCTGTCAAATAGATAAAATCTTAAAAAAAAAAAAAAAAGGTATTTTCTACATTAGAACACAGAGAACTCTATTTGATGTTTCTCACAGCAATAGAAGGAAATGTATTTCTGCACAGCATCTTACTTTTGGAAAGACCTAAGCACCATAATATTCAAAAGTTTTAAAGGCGCCTGGGTGGCTCAGCTGGTTAAGTGTCTCACTCTTGATATGGCTAATGTCATGATCTCAAGGTTATAAGATGGAGCCCCACCTTGGGCTCTGAACTGGGCGTGGAGCCTGGTTAAGATTCTCTCTCTGCCTCTCTCTTGGCCCTTCCTCCCCCCAAAAAAAGATTTAAAAAATAGTCATTGGAAAAAATTACACATAAATTACTGCATATGATTTGGCAACTCTCTTCTTTTGAGGGCTTGTATCAGCTTTGCTTTTGCTGAATTCTATAAATTTCAGATGTATTTCTCCATCTTGCTGGTGTATCCCTGCTCTCTTCCAGTTTATCTTAAGAACTACATATTTTAATTGCATAATACGGTATTCCACTTGCTTCCAGTTCCAATTTTCTTTGTTAACCCAACACGAAGGAATCTAGAGATCACTGGGTACTTAAAATAATCTTTCTCCACCCAGTACCCACATCAGTGTCAAGCATGGACACAGCTTTGACCAACCAAGGGATGTTTTTTTCCTACATTTCAAGTCAAACATATTGGGGTGCCTGGGTGGCTCTGTCCATTAAGTGTTTGCCTTTGGCTCAGGTCATGATCCCACGTCCTGGGATGGAGTTCCATGTGGGGCTCCTTGCTCAGTGCAGAGTCTGCTTTTCTCTCTCCCCTTGCTGTTCCCTCTGCTTGTGTGGTCTCTCTCTCGCTCACTAATAAATACATAAAATCAAACGTATGAATAGAGTCAAACATATGAATAGCTTCCTTACCTGACTAAGAATACGGCCACATTTTCTTCCTATTTTTTCCACCAAATCAAAAATTGGAAAATTCCAAGTATTTAGCTGCTCCATAATTGAGTCCAAGTTATCCATGACAAGAGGTTCAGGAGCAAGAACTGGCTTGTCCTGTGATGAACATGAAAATATTTTAAGAACAAGCAGTTTTTCTACAAAGCAATTTGTGCTTTGATAAGTTCAACTCAACAACTGAGGTTACAAAAATAAATGACTTAAAACTTCAGGGTAAAAGAGTGATCCTTAACACAAACAAACAAACCAAAAAACCAAGATGAACAAGACACTGATCTCACCATAAGGAGGAAAGGGCCTAATGCTGTTTCCTATCATGACTTTTGCATATTAGGTGCTTGTCCATTGCTGGTTCATATATGCTACCAAAAAAAAAAAAAATGGATGTTTCTTTCGTAAGTTTATATATCTGCTATTTACCTACTGTGGGGTTCCTAAATAAAGATTCAAGGACTTCAGGACACTCTGAAATCTTATGTGAATTTATCTCTTTATGTGTTTACGTAGATTTTTCTGGGAGGGTTCCTGGCTTACATTGGACTCTCAAAAGAAACCCATGAGTGGGGAGAAGGAGTTAATCACTCCCGACTTTACTTGGCTGAATTTATATTATTGCTTCAAAATCAGCATTGATCCTGTGGGATGATAACTGCCACATTTTTCTTAGATTTTAATTTAATTCATGGGATGTATGGTTCCCAAAGAAACATGTACTATATTAATGTAAAGACATTTTCTAATTGGTCCAAAATGAGGACATTCTTAAGAGTACCTTTACCAAAAAAAAAAATTAAAAATAAAGATAATGAGGATTAGGAAACATACAAATTTCTTTATCTGGCAATCTCTTTAAAAGTATAAATGGTAAGTCAGATAAATGAAAAATGATAATGGTAGCAATTGATAATTACAAGATAGCCAACTATTTTCTATTTGCTGTCTCCCTGAAATTAACCTGACATAAATATATGCTTTCATCCATTCAAACTGATCTCTATAAACACACAAAGTCAGTTCTCATTAAAGGCTATTTTAATGGGTAGTATGCCAGTATAAACCTAGTTTAATATAATAAGGAAATAAGTATTGGCACACTTTCTAAATGAAGGAGGTACTAGAAAAAAAGATAGCAGATGCCCTAAGACAACTAACATATGTCACTTTTGTTGATTGATATTTATAAAATATTGCTTCCCTGGATGAAATAAGTTTTTCCTAGGCATACCTACAACACGTTCAGATTCTAGGATTAAGAAACACCTGCAATCACTTCTGGAGATGAGTACTTGCATTTTTTCATCATTAAATAAGAGAACCATAAAGAGATCAAGGAAACTTGGATAAGGAAAAATTATATTGATACATAGGGGTATGGCTATAAGGCATGTATGATCCGAAAGAGAGAGATCTGTAAATCTAATGATTCAGGATCTATTTCTAAGTCAATTCTGTCATAAAAAACATGTCATAGAAGACATGCAATTTCTTAAGTAAAGGAATGAGCAAAGTGATATGGGGCTACCAGGAATATCATGGCCTCAGGCGCGTAGGGAGCACAAGCAGAAGCTTTCCTCCGAGGCTCTCTCAGGCACTCAGTCTCATCTTCATTCTGTACAATATCACTGCTGTCACTGTTGTTGTTGGTTTCATAATCAGAGGTAACTTGAGTAGTGTCATCTGCAATGGAAAGAGAGCAGCTTATTAGGAAACTTGCAAAAGGACACAGGAGTCCCATTTGAGTGAATAGTCCTAAAATGCACATGGCAAATACCATGCTTAGGGACATTGCTTTCATGAGCTTACACACCAAGAATGTAAGATCATAAGCTGGGAAAATGTACTTTTTTTAAAAAAATATTTTTATTTATTTATTAGCAGAAGGAAAGGGAGATGTAGGCTCCCCTCCAAGCAAGGAGCCCAAGGTGGGGTTCAATCCAGGGACTCCATGATCATGACCTGAGCTGAAAAAAACAGATGCTCAACCGACTGAGCCACCCAGATGCCCAGAAAAGGTAAACATTTCATAACCCAATGAAATAGATAGAATTATGATCTGTGATTTCAGGACATTCAATAATTCCTCCATAATAATGCTTAGATCAGCAGCAGTTTATACTTGTTAAAAATTCCATAACTTTGTATTTCTTTTTCCTTTATGATTCAGCCAACACACAAAACCACCGAGTAGCTAAGTCTAGAACGGGCACACGGGAAGAAGTCGACACCCAAGCACTAAGTGGTCTGTAGGACATGGCATAATAGCTAGCATGTACTTAAGGGCCTAGGAGATCCCCTGTATCCAATCTTGTTCCCTAGGAATCTGTGGCTTTCTTCCTTACCTATGTCTTCCATTGTCTCCCATTTCAGTTAGCATTAAACTACGCTAACTAGAGGCCCAATCAGGTACTATCAAGTGTCTGTAGAACAGACTTTTGGGGCAATGACCTCAAAAGAAGTTTCTCATGGCTGAGTAAGTGCCTTAATGGTTCAGTGGGTGAATGCCATGTGCTGGATACCACCGAAAGCGCTTCATTTGTGCTAACCCATTTAAAAGTACACAATCCTATGAGGCTGGTTATTACTGCACATCACTGCGTTTCTGATGTCCTCACTTACAGAAAGGAAACTGAGGCACAGAAAGGATAAGTAAATTGTCGAAGGCATACAGCTAGTAAATTTTGCCACATGAATTTGAACTCACAAAATAGGACTCTAGTTCCTATATTCTTTACTTTTGATAAAGTCAAGCTTTTTTTTTTTTTTTTTTTTCCTATAGGGTTATCGCTAGGATTCCTACGCAATCTTTGCCTTCCCCTAAGGTACAAACCCATTTGCTTTCAGAAGCTTTACTGCTTTAGCTTTTACATTTAGGTCTATGCTCCATCAAGGATGATGTTTCATATGGTGTTAAGTAGGGGGTGAAATTCATTTTTTCCAACTCTACTGGAATGGTCTGGCATCTCTGTTGAAAATTTAATGGGGCTTTCCATTCTATTCTATTGGATCTATCTGCTGATCTTCAAGCTTGCACTATACTATCTTGATTACTGCAGCTGAAGTCTTGAAGTCAGGTAATATATTTCCTCTAACTTTGTTCTCCTTTCTCAGTTGCTCTGGGTATTTCTAGGACTACTGTATGTCCTCATACATTGATCCTCATTTTTATTTATTTATTAGCAGAAGGAAAGGGAGACGTAGTGAATAATGGCTTAATTTTTCTTAAGTTGCTAGTGAATAATGGCTTTTGTTATGTAGCCTAGTGCCATCAAGAGTATCTCATAGAACTTTTCCAAAGACCCCTTCTTCTTCCAACTTTCTCGTGCAACTTGTTCTATGTAAGAATGAGACACAGTATGAAGATGAACTTGCCAAGTTTCAATCCCCGAATTTGTAGGAAAAAAGTGAAGAACACTCCAAGGCCATAGTTCCATGTGAAACAACAAAGGTGATAAAGAAATACTCCCCCTATTATATCAGACTCAGAAGATTCAAAGATGATCAGGGACATAAGGAAGGGAATATTCTGAGTCTTCAGAATGCTACAATATCAGAAAAAATGTTCCTTTTGATTCTTCCTTGCCTGTGTCTCCTGACCTTTGTACATTGCCATTTTCATAGGCAAATAATCAAAATTTATTGAGTATATGTCAATAGATGCTGAAGTAGATAATTAAGAATCATTCTTACATAGCTTTATCACCCTCAAGTCTGCAGTTCAGAGAGGCCAGGTTTTCTCCTACCTTGTAATCTTTCAGCGTTAACAAAATGAAGTCCCTACAGTTGCATCAATAAAAGTAAAATACTAATCATCACAGTAATGGCAGCAAACATGAACTGTTTACAGTGACCTAGATACTATAAGTCCTTAAGTGACTTTTTAAAAATTGAAGTATAGTTGACATACAATATTAGGTTAATTTCAGGCATACAACATAGTGATTCAACAATTACATATATTACGCAATACTTCCGGTAAGAGTAGCTAACATATAGTTATTACAATACTACTGACTATATCCCCTCTGCTCTTCCTTTCATCCCCATGACTTATTTATAACTGTAAGCCTGTACTTCTTAACTCCCTTCCCTTAACGGCACTTTCACAAGTTTGTTTCTGTTTGTTTGTTTCCTTGCCTTCACATATAGATGAAGTGATAGGGTATTCCTCTTTCTCTGTCTGCTTATTTCGCTTAGCATAATGCCCTCTAGGCCTATCCATGTTGTCACAGATGGCACGATTTCATTCTTTTTTGTGGCTGAGTAATATTCCATCATGTATTACGTATCTTCCATTATTTTGGCTCTAGTAAATAATGCTGCCGTAAACATAATTGCATCTATCTTTCAGAATTGGTGTTTTTGTTACATGTTCCAAATAATTTAGCTCTTACAATAATCCTGTTAGGGAGGTGCTATTATTATCCCCATCTACGTATGCAGGAACTGAGGCACAGAGATTACAAAGTAGTAGATGGCTGAATAGGATAAAACCAGGATCCATTGCCTGTGTTCTTAACCTCACCATGACACTGTCTCAAGAAACAGCATTTTTGTATACTTATAGTGATCTCAACAGGGTATTTTCTCAGTCTGCAACAGAGACCTCCAGAGTATCCTAGAATGGAAAAGCTTCCAGTGTCCAAGATAATAGTTCTATATAGTTCTGTGAATAGAATAGAACCATATAGTTCTATGTATTATATAAAATGACATCTAATTTAAATATATATATATATATATATATATATAGTGTATAGTGTATACGTATTCAAAACAATTTTGGACAAAATCGTATCCATGCTAAACTTAGGTAGTAGGATTAGGGATGATTTTGCTTTCCTTCACTGTCTTTTTACATTTGTCATATAAAAACTCAGAAGCAGGGGCACCCTGGGTGGCTCAGTCAGTTGCGCGTCAGCCTTTGGCTCAGGTCATGATCCTGAAGTCCCGGGACTGAGTCTGACATGGGGGGGCTCCCTGCTCAGCAGGGAGTCTCTTTCTCCCTCTGATCCTCCCATGCTCTCTCTCACATTCTCTCTCTCTCTCAAATAAATAAATAAAATCTTTAAAAATAAATTAAAAAATCAGAAACATCTTACCTTTTAGATCAGAGGGGTAAGAACACAAGTGATTTCCATGTTGAGGAACAGAATCCAAACAAAGAATTACCTGTTCTGCTTGGTGTCCGAATGGCTCCACTGCTCCCCTCCAGGGGCCCGTCTGCAGGATTCCCTTGGGGATACGGTCTGCCACAGCTGAGAAACAGTGCAACAGCTGTAAGTATATTCTCTCTTTTCAAAAAATCACAGGCACACACCGTCTACGTACACATGAAGACAGATAATGATCAAATATTTCTACTTTCCACTTATTTGATAAAAAAAAATTGTTTTGCTTTACACATAGACGCTGATAGACTGTTTTCTTTTTAGCAAGAGTGTGATCATTCTAAAGGATCAGAAGCTGCACTCAACACCCATCCTCCTCCACAGTCTAGACCACATTTGAAACCACTTTTGTTACATTACTTAGAGACTCCTAGGACAATCTGCTACCTGCTCATAGTAGTGACTTTGGAGGTGCTGAGGCATATTTAGTCAAAAATATCTTCCCCAATGCATACCCTTTGTACCTGCCTAAAAGCCTCATTAGTAGATTTATTTCTATGGGTTAAGACATTTTATGCCCAAAGAGCCCTTTAAGAGTGCATATGTGGAGATAGAAAGACAATATGCTAATTTTCTTTTCTGCCGCAAAATAAAAATTAATTCTTTTTTCAAGACCGATCAGTCACCGGCTAAGGCCCAAAGGAAAGGAACAAAGTAGAGGTACATTGTGATAGAGAGGGAGTGGAAAATTGGCTGCACAAATGCTAGCTGAGAAAAACGGGCCAAGGGGGGTACACTGTGAGTAATCTAGAAAAATGAGCATCCTGCACAGTGCCGGCTCTTTAACAGAGGACATTGGAGAAGGTGGGATAACTTGTGTTTTCTCAACAGTTTTGACTGCTTTAAAAATTAAAAAGTAACTCCACAAATAGCCTGGCAAGTTTCTTCTCTCACTTATTTTGTTCAGAAACTCCATGGTTAGATTGTAATTCTGCCTTTTGCTTCAGAGTTCTTTTCTTCTGCCTAATATTACAAACGGTCTCAGAGGGTTTTTGTTTGTTATTTAACCACGAGTACTCACTCTAAAAGGAAAAGAAATGAATTGGTTTATAATTTACTAAAGGTCTCATCACTTTTATTTTCCCTCAATTGTGCTTATATATGTGTGTTGTAGATCTAAGCATCTGCCAGTTAGAGATTATTTTCATCCTAAGCAAATTTATTTTCAAGCCGTAAACATAAGTAGGGAAGCATCCCATGCAAAATATTTCTAATTATGAGACCCTATCACTTTGATTTAGGGAATCAAAAGAAAATGACAGACCAAAGAAAAAAGAAAGCAGATACAAATGATGGGCTTACATTCTTGGGTGACACTTGGTAAATGGAGGGTTTATTAGTTTTAAGAATTTTCATTGCAAGATAATACTTAAAAGGAGCACTTAAATTAGTAGCTCAAATATACTACCTCTTATGCCAAAAAAACAGCTTGTTGCATAGACATTACAGCAGCCAAAAGACTGGGATTCAATGCCAAACCCTTCGAGTTCAGCAAGGGAAACCACAATAATTAGTCGTGTGTTTCTGGAGCTCTCTGTGCCTACATGGGTGGCTGCCTTGAAGGCAATAATAGAACGTGGTTTGAATTACAGCTTTATAAAGCCCAAACAAATAAAAGACACACTACTGGATTTATAAACATTACTGAACAAGTCGGCAGTGAAATTCTCTTGTTTTTCTCCACAACTTCTTTTATAAAAATCCCATTACATTCTTCCCTCTAAGAGTACAAAAAATAGACCATGAGGAGAAAAGCTATGCAAGTGATCTTTTTGGAACATCTCTGCTTTCTTTAGGCGACTTATTTCCCACATGTTTGGAGCCCACAGTGGGAGAGTCTCCCTAGAAATGCTGGGAGCAGATGTCCTTGATGTCAATTACTCCATTGAGCTACATCTTGGCTTGCGATGCATAGCACAAAAACATGTTTCCTAAGGATGGTCCACCATAGACTAGCTCCATGGGCAATTACTGTGTGTTAACCTAAAGAAATTGGTTCTGTGGTCAGATAAATTCAGAAAAGGCTACCTGAGCCAAAAACCAAGAGGTTTGCTTTTTGCAGGACTTCTCAGAGCTTTTAATAAAGTGATGTGTGCTGTGAATCACCAAGGGAAATATGATATGTGTTTTACAGCAGATCATGGTTTGTGTGTATGTTTTGTGGGGGGGAGATGGGATTAATATTCCACAGAAATTATTTTATTAAAAAAAGTCTCATAGAGAGGGTCACAGAGTAACTTTGGGATGGTAAACTAATTTTCTACTCTGGCCCTAGACAAATAAACTAACAAAAATGATTTTCCCTTTTAAAATATCTGTAAAGAGAAAACAAGTATATATAAAGATTAGAAAAAAGAGCATTGATTTTGAGTTTATGACTAAATGATCTGAAAATGAAATCTGTGAAGCTTAAAACTGAATATACTAATCAAATCTAGGTCTGTGAACTAACAGGTGATATTAGATGACCAGTATGTAAACTCATTTACTCAAAATGGTTATCCTCATTAACCTCAGCAAAGAAATAGCATTTCGTTCAAGGCACTCTCATGACTACACTTAGCATAAAAACACTTAACTCTTCGAGTTAAAAGAATAGTGTAATACTCTAAAATCCATCCTTCAAGATGAAGCTATTACCAGAGAACAATACAGTAATCAGTAAGAGGAGGTAATTCCTTCTCCATGACCATGCTGTCAAAATAACTATTCTTGCCATGTGAAGCCTTTTTCTCTTATCTTCTGTGAAAAGACAATGCTTCCTATTTCCAATTCTATTTAAAAATGATAGAGCAGTACAAGCCAATTGTTTAACTGCCTTCAGAGACCCATTTGAGTCCAACCATAATGTGCCATGTGTTCGCTGAGCATTTTTATTTACGTATTCATTTATTTACTTATTTATTTTAAGATTTTTAAGTAATCTCTATGCCCAACGTGGGGCTCGAACTCACAACCCTGAGATCAAGAGTTGCATTCTTTTCTGACTGAGCCAGCCAGGCACCCCTATCCGCACATTTTTAAAGTGGGGATTGCAAACCTAATATACCCTTAAAATGGAGATAAAATCCTCCTTGAAGAGCAAGTAAAAAATATTCCAACATAATATATCCTATTAAATCACTTGATACGATTTTTTAATTACATGCTTTATGCATTCTCCATTAGTAAGCAGAGGAAATACACAACTACTTATTTTTTATCACCTCCAAAGTTTAGCTGTATGGCCTCTAGGGACTCTATGCTTTCTATTCACAGGAAACCATGGAAAAATCAAGTTTCTGTTCAACAAAAACATTAACCTATACTTACTCTCATGTTAACTTCTTTAGCAAACCTACACAGAACTGTGTGGACTGGTGAGGAACACTAATCTCACCAGTCCAAAGAGTTTTCAGATGGGTGAACCTCCAGTTAACAATGTAAAAGCCTTACCTGCTACATATAACAGGTGGAGGGAGGATCTGAGGAGACAGGTCAGGGGCACTCTGAGTATAAGTTAATGCCCTGTGAGAACCCAGGCCCAGTCTGGCAGTTGTGTTGGCAGAGTCTGGAAACCGCACTGCAGAAATTTTGCTGACTGGGCTGCTGGCAGGAGTCCCTTGGGGAGGTGAGGAACATGGCGATGAAAGAGGTGAAATTTTAGCTAGGGCACCTAGAAAGAAAAAGAGTCTTTAAATCAAAATCTTTTGATTTAAATCTTTAATTTAAAATCTTTTGAAATCAAAAATTTTTTTGAAATTAAAAAATCGCAACTCTTAAACTCCACCTCATACCCCCAGTGACTCCACCAGGATCACGTGAGCACTCAGTCTGGGGAGCTGGCCCTCTCTGACCCAATCTGGAGACAAGGTGTACAGTGGGGTGTCTCCACCGTGTGAAAGGCAAAGAAAGAATTATCATTTAAAAAATCAGTGGCAATGCTGGCAAATCCAGTTGAAGCCTTGGTGTCCTGGAATAACTTTAGGACAGAAGGATATTATTTTCTCCTCCCATTTTTGTTTCTTCTTGTCATTCTGACCTAATGATAATAATTAAAATTTCTTCATGTGTTTGTCTTCTCCTAGGTTGTGAAATTTTTAGCAGTCATAGGATCTGCTATTGTTTTAAACATTAACTTATCTGGAGCCGACTTTGGCAGGTATCTGATGCTTAAAATACACAAAGAAGACAGATTTTTTTTTGAGAAGCAATTAACTTTATTAGCCATCGACATTTTCAGTAAAACGACCTTATTTGTGTGGAACAGGACTCTGATCAGAGTCATTTCCGAAGAAAACACTTAAAAACCTTAGACGATCCATTTCCGATTAAACAATAGGCCTCAAGCCCAAATTTTAAGTGTTGGTATCTGTGCCAAACTGTGTTTACTCTCGATTGTGAAAATTTTACAGAAAACTGGCTTAGATTTCAAAGTGCCGATACTTGAGTACAAGGACGCGATCTTCTGAAGTTCCACTCTCCCAAACACACAAGGCAGCCTGCCTTAAAACTGAGGAGAGCCCTATCTTCGGTACAGCCATCTGCTCACAGTTTTTCAGCACTGCGGGGCCCAACAACCTACTGTAAGGCAAATGGAATGAAATCATTCGTTGTTTTCTGTTTCTCACCGCTCGGGGGAAACGCAAGCCAGCAGCTCTCCCATCACTGGATGATACGTGTGGGGAACAGGCACCTGGCTGGGTTTGCTTCCAACGTCCAGTTCTCTCACAAGTTTTATTTGTGACACCCAAAGATTTTCTGGTCCACTGAAAGGAATATGAAGCTTGCTGAAGGGCTTTTTCAATTTTTACATTTCTTGTGGACACCCTACTTTCTTTCATTTTGTTGCACCAGATGAGAAACCCTGCTCTTCCTTTGAGAAGTCTGGAGGTCGGCAGCCCTCCTACTCCTTTTTGCTCAATATGTGTGTTGTTGATTCCCAATGGCAAGACGAATCCCTTCCCTTCACTGGTAAAGGAAACGACTCAGACGCAGACAGGTTAAAGAACCTTCCCAGGGTCACAGCGCTAATAAGTGGGAGAATATGGAGTGAGCCCAGCTGTTCTTAGAGAAAGTTGTTTTAGGCCATACTGCTCCCAGAGATTGTCCAAGGAGGAAGAGAAGTCTATCATCTGCAAGGTAGCATTTGCACTTCACTTTATAATGACACAACTAATGGTTTTTTAAAAATTTCTATTTCTATTGAAAAGATTTAGCTCTTTTACCAAAGATACTGACAAACCTGCATAGTACATAATGTCCTAAACAGCCCCCCGCCAAAAAAAGCCCCGAAAACAAAACAAACAAAATCCCACTAAATTCTAAACTCAGAGTTTTCCAAAGAACCTATCATTGTGTGCAACAAAGTGGGTTACAGGTGTCCTGTGAAGTACTAATGGTTATAACTTCTTTTGAATAAAGATTTTATTTGGAAGCTTCAGAATAAATTTAATTTTTAATATTATTTCTAATATTTTATGATGAGATTTTATAATTTTACAAAATGAAGGAAATAAAATTTTCATCAAGCTCTAAATCCCTTCCCATCTCTCCACTGCCCTGTAACATTATTCTATTCATACATATTATTTCACAAATAACACATCATGCTCTGATGGAAAAAGGTTGGAAAGGGCTAGTTTAATTCAGACTGTTTGTTAGATTATGGCCAACTGAGTTTTCAGATAATCTTAGAAAAGCAGAATAAACATTAAGGAGTAGGCCGGGGGTGGGATGTGGTATAAAGAAAGTATCTGCACAGAGTAATGATCTGTTTGTTCAACAAACACTGACTGTGTGCCCCTTCCAGAGACTAAGGAGTAATGATCGGTTTGTTCAACAAACACCGACTGTGTGCCCCTTCCAGAAACTAAGGACGGCGTAGTGAAGAACAGCAACACATTCCCTGAAATCATGGAGCTTCAACTCTCTTGGAGGAATCAGAAATTTTCAAAAGAGGTGTAAGAGGAGGAAAAGGAAGAAAAAAGAGAAAGAAGGAGAAGGAAGGATAAAAAGAAAGATGTCCAATGGAATATACCTCAGCCTTCAGAAAGGATGAGTGCCCACCATTTCCATGGACCTGGATGGAACTGGAAGGGATTATGCTGAGTGAAATAAGTCAGGCAGAGAAGGACAATTACCATATGGTGTCATTCATATGTGGAACATAAGGAATAGTGCAGAGGGGAAGGGAGGGAGAACTGAATGGGAAGATATCAGAAAGGGAGACAACCCATGAAACCCATGAGAGACTCTGGACTCCAGGAAACAAACTGAGGGTTGTGGAAAGGGAGGTGGGTGGGGGATGCAGTAACCAGGTGATGGGCCTTAAGGAGGGCGTGGGATGTGATGAGCACTGGATGTTATATGCAATCAATGAAGTATTGAACACTACATCTGAAACTAAGGATGTACTATATGTTGGCTAATTGAATATAAATTAAAAATAAAAAAGAAAGAAAAGAAACCCAGGTAGTTATAAGTGATCTAAAGAAAAATAATGTAGAGAATATAGAACAGAGAAACAGAGAGGCTCTAGGGGTAAAATTTGAGCAGAGGCCTGGTGAAATAAGAAAGACATTTAGACAAGTATTGGGGGAAGCATGTTCCAGAAAGAGGGACCTACCTGGGGGGGGTGTTAGAGGGTTAGTCAGGGGGTCAGTGTGGGTGCAGCTTAGCAAAGGGGAAAGAGAGGGGCAGGGAATGTGGCCAGTGAAGCTGCTGGACAAGGCTGTAGAATGCTGATAGGCCAAGGCAAGACTTTAATTGTTGTTTATTTTGAAAAAGAAACTTCTGATAGGCATTGCTTTAGGCAATTCTTTAATTACGTTGATAGCTGACTGTGAATTTTTTGAAGTTTTCTACCACCTTTTTAATAGAGCAAAACCTATGAGAACAGTACCTGTATCTGTCTTAACACAACATATTTTCTAAAGGCAATTTATAAGAGGAGTGATTTTTTTTCATTGCTAATTCTTCATAGCTGCCAGCTGATACTCTCAGAGAAAAGCAACTCACCCTTAAATACAAATTTAAAAATCCCCTCGATGATTAGAGTTCTTGGAACTCATGGATTAACTAAATTTAAACAAATAGCAGACCTTAAGACTCCAAACTTAGTGCCTGGGATGAAAGTTAAAATAAACCTTGTAACGGAGGAAAAGCACTTTGCTTCTGTAATACTGTTCGTCTACTATTTTGAACACTTTTAACAAGCACGAGTGTTGGCAACAACTATGAAAAGAGGGGTATGTGCTCTCAGTCACCAAGATGGCAACAAACGATGTGCTCGGCTTAGCTCTCCCTCAGAAGAACAACGAACAACTACTCAAGAACAAGACATACGGAGAGAGTCCTGAGCGTGGGGGTGAGGCTGAAGCCCCTGGACCACAGAGACCAAGACCAATTGCATTAGAAGGGTAAGAGAAGAGACTACAACTTGACCACACTCCTGCACCCCCAACCAGCACAACACTGTGTGGGGAAGTCTCCCCTGAGCCTCTGGTTTCTCCAGCAGGAAAAGAGAACCCAAGAGGATAACCAGGACCCCCCTCACCCCCTGCAGAACTGTGGGTTGCTTTGTAGGAGCCTCTATTGTGATGTGTGCCATGGGGATTACAGGGACATCTGCAAGGCTCCACCACTGGGAATCTGACCATGATGGATAAAGGGGTAGGGGCTTGCAACAACCAGGACACAGATCTTGGCAGATCAAGTTCATACCTGCAATGCCCAAATAGTAATCTCAACCAGCAGCATTGCTCATCTGCAGAACCAAGCTGGAGGCACACACTGATCAGTGAACTCGGTCAGTACAGATCTGTGATTCAGATTCTTAAGTAAGGAGTTTCATCAGCCCTATGTGCCCATGCCCAGGCAAGAAGGTAAGTCATAGCTTCACCCACTGCAGAGAGTGTCTCCCAGCTCCATCTGACCGAAAGGACTGGTGACAATTCCCAGAAGCAGTGAGGTCCAGGGACCCTTGAGCCAAGTGGTGGGCGGCAGCATGGAATACCCTGGAACAAAGCCAGTATGGGTGTGGAGTGTCCCCATGCTATGCACTGGCAGGGGGATTCATTCATAGCTAAGGCTGAGGGTAGCTCCTGTCAACTGAAGAACCTATTTGGGCAACTCAAAGTAGCTGGAGTGACCCCTTCTCCTCCCCAAGCAGGGAGCAGAGACAGAGCCCTTCCCAGAACAGACTGTCTTCTAGCCCCAACTGACCAGCTCCCGGAAGCTGTGTGGTCTAGCGGCACTGGAGCTGAATAATGGGCAGGTGCAACTGACGGCTTTCAGAACAAAGCCCTGTTTGGTCCCAGAGCTTGGGATGGGGGACAGCTTGAATTAAGACAACAAACAACAAGCTCTAATGGCTTTACGGCTGCTTCTCCTGCTGTGCTCAGGCAGGGAATCTAATTTGTAGCCCTGCTCATTACTGACACAACCTATAGTTTGACTGACGGGAGCACTGGGAAAGCTGCATCACCCATCAATAGCCTTTCATACAATGGCACATGAACAGAGAGCACAGCCTGTGGGTTCTCCCGTCTTCAGAGCAAAACTGATGGCCTCAGAGAACCAGAGAATTCAATGCACACTCCAGCCTGATTCAGGTCCCCAAACAACAAGCTGCACAGGTCTTGGGTCCCTGCCAGAGCAGGGAAATGGATTCATAACCCTGCTATTACTGAATAAAGTACCAGTCCTGACCATCTGGTAAGCCTGACCAGAGAATCAAGGCACTGTGGAGCCCACCCTACAGTTTCACTTGGGTAGGGAACCAAGCCAGCGGTCCCGTCCAACTGTTCTCAGCCAGTGGCACATCTCCTCACTCCATCCTCAGAGTTCGAACATTTGCCTCACGCAAAAATAGACACAAGGGGGGGTCCTACTGCCTAAGGACATTATCAGGAGGCACGAGCAGAAAGAAACAGAGCTGACTGGGGAAGAACGGTGTCTGCAAAGTCTGGAACAGAAACCTGGTTACTCAGATGCGTAGATGCCAACATAAGATATCAAGAACACAAAAAAATCAGGTAAATATGATACCACTAGCAGGAACAACACATCTACAGACCAACCAGAAAGCAATGAACAAAAATGTCACCTCTCAATAAATGCTTAAATGTAAACAGATTAAAATCTCCAATTAAAAGACACAGAATGGCTGAGAGGATTAAAAAAAAAAAGATTCAACAACATGCTGTCTTAAAGAGACTCACTTTAGGGGCACCTGGCTGGCTAAGTAGGTTAAAGCCTCTGCCTTCGGCTCAGGTCATGATCTCAGGGTCCTGGGATCATGCCCCACATTGGGCTCTCTGCTCGGCAGGGAGCCTGCTCTCCCCTCCCCGCATCTGCCTCTCTGCCTACCTGTGATCTTTGTCTGTCAAATAAATAAATTTAAAAAAATAAATCAATAAAGAGACTCACTTTAGCCTGAAAGACACAATAGACTGAAAGGGAAGAAAAAAGACATTTCAAGGAAATGTTAACCCAGAAAAAATAGGAGTAGCAATACTTCTATGAGACAAAATAGACTTTAAACTAAAAATGGTAAAAAGAACAAAGAATATCTACAATGAGAAAAGGATCATTACAGCAAGAAGATATAACAATTATGAATATTTATGCACCCCACACTGGAACGCCTACAAACATAAAGCAAAAAACAGAGCTATAAGAAGAAATAAAAGGTAATGCGGTGATAGCTGGGGACTTAATTCCCCACTGTCCACAATAGATAGATCATCCAGAGAGAGAATCAATATGGACACAACAAATTTGCACAACACTACAGAACAAATGGACCCAAGAGACATATAGAATAGTCTACCCAACAACAGCAGAATACACATTCATCTCAAGCACACAGAGAACATTTTCTAGGACAGACCATGCGAGGCCACAAAACGAGTCTTGGCAATTTCAAGAAGACTGAAATCATATCAAATATCTTCTCTGACCACAAGGACACAAACCTAGAAATCAGTAACAAGAGGAAAAGTGGAAAATTCACAAACACAGGACGATTAAACAATAGCTTCCTGAACAACCAATGGATCAAAGAAAAAAATGAGAAAGAAAATAAAAAAGTTTCTTAGGACAAAAGGAAACACAACATAACAGAAATTGTGGGCTACAGCAAAAGCTGTTCTGATGGGCAAGTTCACAGCACAAATGCCTACATTAAGAAAGATCCCAAATAAAAAAGTTAAATCTACATCTTAGGAACTAGATAAAGAACAAACCGAACTCAAAGTTAGCAAAATAAAGGCAATAAGACAGAGCAGAAACAAATCAAGTAGAGAAAAGGAAAACTACAGAAAAGATTAATCAAACTAAGAGTTGGTTCTCTGAAAAGTTACACGGGTTTTGGTAATGATTTGTTGAACAGGACACCTAGAGTACAAGCAATACGATCAAAACATAAATAAGTGGAGCTAGAAACTAAAAAGCTTCTGCACAGCAAAAGAAGCAACCAATAAAGTGAAAAGAGAAACTATGGAATGGGAAAAAATATTTGCAAACCATACATCTAATAAGAGGCTATATCCAAAATATATGAGGAAATCATATAACTCATTAGCAAACAAACAACTCAATTAAGAAATGGGCATTTGAATAAACATTTTAGCAAAGAAGATATATGAAAGGTCAATGGGTACATGAAAACATGCTCAACATCACTAGGCATCAGGGAAATGCAATTCAAACCACGATGAGATAATCACCCCGTGCCTGTTAGAATGGCCACCATCAAAAAGACAAGAAATGCTGGCATAGATGTGGAGAAAAGGGAACTCTAGTGCACTGTTGATGAGAATGTAAATTGGTGTAGCCACTGTGGAAAACAGTATGGGGGATCCTTAAAAAATTAAAAAAAGAATTTCCATAATATCCAGCAATTCTACTTCTGGAAATATATCTGAACGAAATGAAAAGATTAACTTAAAAAAAATGCCACATATTCGCTGCAGTATTATTTACGATAGCCAAGACATGGAAACAACCTAAGTGACCATCAATGGATGACTAGATAAATAAGTTGTTTTATATGCAACATGTTTATATATACAACATAGATGTTGTATATACACACATCTATATAATGAAATATCAGTCAGCCATAAAAAAGAAGGAAATCCTACCAATGGCAGCAACATGGATGGACCTTGAAGGCATATGCTAAGTGAAATAAGAGACAAAGTTCTCACTTATATGTAGAAGTTTTAAAACAAAAACAAAACACCAGACTCACAGAAAAACAGATCAGACTTGCGGTTACCAGAGGACAGGGAATCAGAGGAAAGGAATCAAAAGACACCAACTTTCAGTTATAAGATAAATAACAATTAGGGATTATGTGTCCAACATGATGACTATAGCTAACACCGTTGTACGATACACAGGAGATTTGTTAAGAGTGTAAACTGTGTGAGTTCCAATCACAAGAAGAACATTTTTTCTTTTTTCTTGTCTTCTCATTGTATCTATAATGAGAAGATGGATGTTGTTTCAACATATGGTGGTAATAATTTCACAATATATGTAAGTCAAACCATCTTGCGGTATGCCTTAAACTTATATAGTGATGTATGTCAATCATTTCTCAATAAAACTGGGGGGGGGGAGGAAGCAGGGATATTTTTATACTGTAGGTGAGAAGATAAAGGTCTAAGCATATAAATTCCCTTTTTCCCAAACCAAACTACTATTTCCTACAGTGTACATTATCTTAAAGTTTTTAAATGAGAGGGGCGCCTGGGTGGCTCAGTGGGTTAAGCCTCTGCCTTCGGCTCAGGTCATGATCTCAGGGTCCTGGGATCCAGTCCCACAACGGGCTCTCTGCTGAGCAGGGAGCCTCCTTCCCCCTATCTCTCTGCCTGCCTCTCTGACTACTTGTGATCTCTCTCTCTCTCTCTCTCTCTCTCTGTGTCAAATAAATAAATAAAATCTTTAAAAAAGAAAAAAGTTTTTAAGTGAGAAAGTGTTAAGAATGCTATAGAAAACGGGTACATTTTTACGTTGTTAGTCTTCAAGCAGAAAGAGAGATGCAAGTGCCGAAAATAACTGAATACTCTATTTCTAGAAAGGATACACTACAAATAAAATGATCTCAGAAGCAGGAAGAGGATATTCCAAGGAAACAGGAGAAATGCCCTTTTAGCAAGCCTTCAAGAACAAGTTGTATTCTAGGTTGTTTTAAATGTAATCATGTATAAAGTTAGAAGGATTAACTTTATGAGCTTTGGAGTCTCATCCAATTTCATGTTGCACATTCACACATATACACACGCACACGTGGTGGGGAGGATTCAAATAAATACGTATTCTCTCAATTTTATTTATCACTTTATATCTGAGTAATTTTAAGAGACTCTAGGAAAAAGACATAGCTTATGAAATATAAATCTTTGAATGACTCAAACTGCCCTAATGTAAAATACTTAAAATCGAAGCATTTAAAAATAAAAAAAAATTAAAATGTAACTTTAAAATTCTAAAATACCAAATCCTTTGAATAATTCAGTCTTTAATCCCTTGCTTCTGAAAGCATGAGAAAATGTGTCAAGACACTAGGAACTTTGGACAATTAAGGGGAGATGATAAACAATACCGGAGGAAAATTATTTAAGTGAATCCATCTGTTTTGTTCTGTAAAACTCTCTCAGCTTAATTTTAATTGAACAAGAAAGGAACCAGCATGTCTAATAAGTGCATGTCTCTTTTCTATGCCATCAGTAAAATGGACAGCCCTAATATTTTTCCAAAAACAGACAATGTATCTATGTATGTAAAAAGAAATGCAAAACATCCTCCATATGTACATGGTGCCATAATTGAAGTTCTTTCTCATTTCAAATTTTCTGCAGGAAAAACTCAGTCTAACTTGTAGGTGTAGAGAGATCTGTACTCACTGTAAGAGGACTGTAAGAATCTTATAAAAATTAAAAGAATCTGGGAAGGGTCTACAGCAAATGCAGTAAGTGTGAACTGGAGGAATTTTAAAAGCAGAATGACAAAGGCAGCTCTGCGTTGTCAGGGGCTCATAATAAAAACGCAAGATTAAAAATGTAAATTATATTTAAATATCCTGTTTTTATGCTTTAATCAAAGGACTCCTATGTGATTTTACCCAATATTTTATATTTACAATTGCATAATAATTGGGTTTATTTCAACGATTTAAATTAATGCTGATTGAACTAGAAGATACATTGTTTTACTTGACTTGTGCAAAGAACAGAGTTCATGAGCTCCTTCTGGATACAGGCCATTTACCTCTCAATGTTTATTCTCCATTCTTGCATCCCCCTACCTCTTTTGCCTATCGCTTCTTATCGCCTCCTCCAATTCCCTTCACACTTTATTTAGGTTCCGCTTCCTTATACTCTTTGCCACTTAAAGGGGCTTTCCCTGGCCCCCTTCCACAGAGGCAGCACAGTGAACTCATAAGATACAGCACACTTACTTAGTCCAATCAACATCAACACACCATCACTGCAGGAAAAAAAAAGATTTCAAAACAGCAGAGCCCATCTGATCAAGAAGAACTGTAACTGAATTTCAGCTCTTTTCAGGGCGCCTGGGTGGCTCAGTGGGTTAAGCATCTGCCTTCAGCTCAGGTCATGATCCCAGAGTCCTGGGATCAAGGCTTACATGGAGTGGGGGGGTGTCTCTGCTTAGCGGGGAACCTGTTTCTCCCTCTGCCTCTGCTCTGCCTACAAGTACCCTTTCTGTCTCTCTCTCTGTTAAATAAATAAGAATTTCTACTCTTTGATTCTTTATGGGCTTTTTTTCCCTTTCGGCAGACTTTCAGGGAGTTACTTAGTTGAATTCAGCATACATAGGGTATGGGTTATTTTATAAATATTTAGCTCTCCTGTGACAGCACTCTAAATATGTCACAATGCAAAATCCCCTCCCAAGTAATCACGATGGGGATACCTTATGTACTTAATGGCAAGGATGGAGTGAGACTCTCACCATGCCTGTTCTAATTTCTATCATCTGACCTTGGAGTATGTTACACAGATACTTTTTTTTTCTTTTACAGTTTGTTCCTTCTTCTTGGCTACAGTTTATGAATTGAACAGTAGGACACAGAAAAATGAGGTTATTCCTCATACTTGTTCCATCACTTGCTCTGTTATTTCCAGGGAATGCACTAACTATAATTTTCAGATATTTTTTCTAAATTGACATGTAATTGACATGGCATGTTACTTTTAGGTATACAGTGATTCAACATTTGCACACCACTTTTAGTATATGTGCTGCCAAAAGAAGCACAATTTTCAGCTTCTTGAGTTTACCATGTTGATTATTTTCATAATTTAAATTTTCTTACTTAAATGAAGAAACTAAGAGACACAAAACCAAAACCTTATTATCATGTACTTGCCCAAGGAAAGGACCAAAAAAATCCTAATTTTAAGTTACTTCAGTTTATTGTCCTCAGTTTTTTCTAGATAAAATCATTCGAACCAAAGAAAGGATTCAGGACTAACTGTGTGAGCTTGGGCAAGTTACTTTCTATGCCTGTTTCCTCAACTGAATCCTTTTCCCAAGCTACACAAGAACATAGAAAATTTAAATTCATATTTCATCCTTTGAGTTACATATTATTTTTGTCTAATATTTTAATTCTGCCCTTAAAAATTAAAAAAAAAAGGGGTGCCTGGGTGGCTCAGTGGGTTAAAGCCTCTGCCTTCAGCTCAGGTCATGATCTCAGGGTCCTCGGATTGAGCCCCGCGTCGGGCTCTCTGCTCAGTGGCGGGCCTGCTTCCTCCTCTCTCCCTCTCTGCCTGCCTCTCTGCCTACTTGCGATCTCTGTCTGTCAAATACATAAATAAAAAAAAATAAAAATAAAAATAAAAAAAAAATTAATAAAATAAATATATCAGAGCACCTGGATAGGTTAGTCAGTTTAGCGTCTGACTCTTGCTTTCGGCTCAGGTCATGATCTCAGGGTCATGAGACTGAGCACCACACTGGGGTCTACCACACTGTGGGCATGATTAAGATTCTCTCCCTCTCTCTCTCTCTGCCCCTCCCCTGCTCATACTCTCTCTCTAAATAAAAAAAAAAAAAAAAAAAAGTAAAATTTATTTTTAAATAAAAAAAGTAAAAAGCAAAAATTAAAAAATACCTACAAATATAGAAATACTATGCTTTATGCATATAATGTTTTTCTGATAAACTCATGGTTTTCAAATTTATACTAGGTCTCAGACCTCTTCTCTGCTACTACTTTTCTTTCTTAAATATATCCATCATAAACTCGTTCAGTTAAGATTTGGCAGGTGGTAAAGTTTTGATTTTCTGAAAATGTCTTAGTTCATTTCCATATTATTGTGAGATAATTGTGCTAGATGTACAATTTCAGTCTGTTATATTCTCTCAGAACTTTGAGAAAGTGATTCTAGTGTATTCTGATGCCCTTTAGACAGTTCTGCTCTCAGACTGACCTGTGTTCCCTGAAATTTCCTTTATCTTTGGCTGACTATAATATAATATATATTTATACATATATATATATAATATATATATATATACATATATATTGTATTAGGTATTGTGTAGTTTTGCTATTTTGTGTCTATGTGTAAATTCTTTTTTTTTTCCCCTTTACTATGTTTCTCCTCAGAGTTTATATACTCTTATCCTCTACTAAAACATAATTATGTTGCATTGGATCTTTTTTATAGTCTTCTATTTTTAAAGATCTTTTACATCTTCCTGTTTCTCATGTATGCCACATTCTGGATAATTTCTTCACATTCTCTGCTTCCCCAGTTTACTGTTCCTCCCTCTAGGAGTCCATTATTCCATTTAACCTATCCTATTTCCTTGATTACATTTCCAAAAGTTATATTTAGCTGCTCTGCAATCATGTCTTTTCTCATTGCTGTTACTTATTATGACCTCATATTTTTCTTTAAATATTTGCATATTTTAGAATTAAGATATGCAAATATTTTAGCATTTAAATATCTCAACCCTTTTAGAGATCTGTAAAGTTGCTTTTATTTGTTGTTTGTTTCTAACTCATGGTAGTTTGTGTGTTTAGTGATGTTGGTTGCAAGCTCCAGTTTGAACTTGATATAAAGTCTTGTGGCTCTTAACTGGTGATGCTTTCTTTCAAAATTATTTGCATGTATTTTTTGTAGAGAAATAACGGTTCTACTGACCTACTGACCTAGGACCACATTAGTGACCCTTTAAAGTCTCACATTTAATGTGGAATGCTCAAATTCATTTCCTCCACCTCAGTGGAGTCCTAGATGAGCCTCCATATTACTGAGGTAACCTGCATTTGCCCTCAGGGCTGCCCAGTATTTGCACACCTTGTACTGTTCTTGACCCTGACTGAAACCACAGTCCTACTTCTCTGGTCATTAGTAACTTCTAAGTTATAAGGCTTAAGGAACATCACCAAAGAGCAGAGAAGACCAGATAAGTCTTTGAAAAACCAAATTATTACTATTATTTTTAAAAGATTTTATTTATTTATTTGACAGAGCGAGATCACAAGTAGGCAGAGAGAGAATGAGAGAGAGAGAGGATGAAGCAGGCTCCCTGCTGAGCAGAGAGCCCGATGTGGGACTCGATCCCAGGATCCTGAGATCATGACCTGAGCCGAAGGCAGAGGCTTAACCCACTAAGCCACCCAGGCGCCCAAACCAAATTATTTTTAATGGTGTCTGTCAATGATGCAACCCAGCAATATCATACTTTCTGGAGGAAGTGTCTTCCCACACTAAACAGAGATTTAAGCAAAGTTAGCACTTAAATGACTCAAAGAAACAGTCACCAACATAAAGTCAATGATCAAAGGGAAAGGAAAATACTGAATTTTTTAGATGTGAGAAACAACAGAAGAGTTGTGCCTCTTTTAAAATGAAAAGTTTATATTTTAAGGTGATGTCCTGAAATATCAGTGGAATGAATGTCAGTACCACTTCTCTAACCCTCATAGACTCGTTGCCATTTTGAGGCGATGAGTTTCAGGCTGTGATGTGGTAGTTTGTAATAAATCCATGCTTCTTCAAGAAGGAAAAGAAAAATTGAATTTAAAAGGAAAAAAAAAAATGTTTTCAAGGCAAAACAAGAGGGACTAGGTTCCCAGAGAGAGCAGAAAGAAGATACCCCCAGAAGGGTGAGCCAAAGTCCTAGGAACTGTTCTTCCCTTCACAGCATTATTTACTGACCATTAGCATGGAGCAAAAGGTTAAGAATCTAGGCAAAGGATGCAGCTATCAGGGAAGAAAGTCAGCAGAATGTTTAGCAATGTCACGAGGCTAATGACATGAAAACTGGAGTTTGGGACTGCCGCCATGGCAGCCAGAACGTGAATATCTAACAGCCCAGTGAGAAGGGGGTGCTTTTTCCCTGGAGCCATTTGGAAAATTCTTAAGCTGCTATAAAGGCAGAAGATTAAGAACATAAGCAGGAAGCTACTGGAAATCTCTTTAGAGTTTTCTACAGAGATCAGAGATGAAAACTTCAAGTCAGAACATTCCAAGAAGAAGAAGTCATAATAAATACCCCAGACTCTCAAGTGAGATTCTAGGAGGGGGCAATCCGGAAACAGAATCTGATGAAAACTATATTCCAGTTTTGAGTCAGTACAGATTCTGATTAAATGGAGTATTCTTTATCTTAATCATTCACTTTTCTACCTGAAACTTCACTGCTCTTAATCTTTTTTTTTTTTTTAAAGATTTTATTTATTTATTTGACAGACAGAGATCACAAGTAGGTGGAGAGGCAGGAAGAGAGAGAGGAAGGGAAGCAGGCTCCCTGCTGAGCAGAAAGACTGGTGTGGGTCTCGAGCCCAGGACCCTGGGATTATGACCTGAGCCGAAGGCAGAGGCTTTAACCCACTGAGTCACGCAGGCTCCCCTGCTCTTAATCTTGATAGCTAAACTCTTTTTGTCATAGATCTCTGGGTCTCACCTGCATATCTGTTTCCATCTCCCTTTATGCTTGCCAATTTTGCCACTCACCTATAATCTTAACTTCCTTAAGCTTTCTCTCAATGTGCTGGATCTTGTATCTCTTTTCTTCTCTTTCATTATTTAGAAGTCTTTTCTCTATTCCTCATCACAGGCTTTAACATACTTTATAGTAATTGCTGCCGACCTGTTTGCATTCCCTACTAGAGTGTAAGTGAGGATTCTGTGAAAGGAGGAAGTGGGTCTGGCTTAATCACTGCCATATTCCCAAAACTAGTTCAGGGTCTGAGATAGTGATTGCTTCACAAATATTTGTTGAATAAAGGATGCTGGAGGGAAGAGGGAAGCTGATGCTTAGAAGTATATGGGCGGCACTGACACCGAGGTAGAAAACTCCATGCAGTAATCAGACTCAAGATCCCGGATGGGAGAAATCACCTCCAATTTCATTCTGTAACAGCCTTTAGGGGAAGGAAAACCTCCTGCCCACTGTACTGGTGGGTCTTTTGGTTGTTGACTTGTGGGCTCTTCCAAAGGGCTCTCAAAGATCCTGAACTGTATTTTCTCCAAATTTAAATACCTTTTCCTTTATGTGTGTGTGTGTGTGTGTGTGTGTGTGTGTGTGTGTGTATGTATGACATAAAGAGTTTCTTTGAGAAAATTATAAAACCTAAAGTAAATGAAGCATTCCTGTGAACGCCAATAAATACCATACTCCTGAAAAATAATCTTAGTAAACACTAAAAATAAAACTGAAATTTCGGAAGTACATCACTAGCTTTTACATTATAAGATGATGCTTCCAGAGATTATCCTCAATGGTGACACCGATTTCCTACTCATCCAGTAAGTTTAAGACAGGATATCTAGCATGGCAACCTTGAAAGAATCTGTATCATCCCATAAAGTGGAAATTTAAGGAACTAATTGGTTATTGAGGCTTTGTCTCTTTAGAACAGTCAAACCGAACACATCTGAGTATTCACCCTCAGAATCTTGTTTCACCACTTAAGAGTTAACTCCATGACTGCACACTCAGTGAGTATGAACTCTTCTCCCAACAGAGTACTAACCTGGTCGATTTGGCTTTTTTGAGTTTACATGGTTAGCTGCAGAAACAGCATAGTTTGAAGTGAAGGATCTGCTTTTGGTGAGGGTCATCATCACTGGGTTATTCCAAGAATCGGGACTAACAGCACTATGAAGACAGAGCAGAAAGAAAAATGAATAAATTATTCGTCAATTACCGGGAAAGATCTTACTAGAATGCAGTCACCATTTCCATAATTGGCTTGCCAATCTGAGTCATGGTCTAGGTTCAGTGACAGGACCACTTTACTTCCAAATGAAATAATACATTATCTGAGCTCAGTTTCTGCTGCAGGGAGACAACATTGAGGCATCAAACATACTGGGTTGATAAAAGTGGAAAGAACTTTCCTACTTATCCAGTTAGTAGGAACCAGGCCCTTCTTACTGTACTACTGTAATCATGTTCCTCTTAGATCTTCTAAACCTTGACAATTGTATTAGTTAAGATGCAGGGAACCTACATTAGTTATGAGTGCCATGATGCTCCTTTTATACTCTTTACTATTTATTATTCTTGGTGTATCTAAATTCAAAAATTAAGTGCTTATGAAATCATTCAAAGATGATATTCTTTGCAGTATTTTCTTATGAAAGAAAGGTTAGCAATAGGCTTTTGGCCTACAATTTCTTTTAGTGGCGATACCCTGCCAAGAAGGGATGATAAGCCAAATCTCCTTATAAATATTGCTAACAATGCACCTGCTGATAAACACACAGACACTATTTACTGGGAGAAAGGTAATGGACACTGAGTCTTCATCTAGGAAATGCTTTTATGAGGATATCCTTGGTTATTATTGTACATAAATCTGGAATTAATGGATCTATGGGAGGTTGGGGAGGAGAATGTTACACACCCATGTAATTAATGGCATATAACTTTTGAAGGTGTTCCAAATCAAAATTTATCTATATGCACTGCCCAAAACCTTATGTTAAATCTAAAACAGAATCTACAGAAATTTGAGGGAGAAAAGAATTCAAGAAGCCGTGTTGACAATCATGGAATGCTCCATGGGAAAAATGTTTGGTCTATGTTTTGTTAACACCTGTGTGCTTTCAAACATTAATAAATTTGTCACTGGGTAAACTCTACGATTTGTGTGAGTCCAGTCTGACAATGTGACACTCTGCCACTTTTATACTGGCACTATAAGCAGGACGTATGTACCTGGTCTGTCTGTGCAGCTTACTATAAATAACCCTGAAATTGATGGAATTTTGGAGTCATGAGTGGTAGATATTTGTCATGTAAAATGTGAATCAATAGAATAATTTAAAGATGTTCCAGGACCAAAATGTTTTCCCCTGCTCAAGCAACATTATGCATGTGTTGCTTAGAATTCAGTATGTTAAATACGTGCTAGAACATGTGCTAATGTGGAATAAAAGGACTTTCTTAGGGTGCTGCACTGTTTCATACCCCTTGAAGGGCAGAATGGTAAGCATGTGCTTTGCTATTGCCTATATCTTCTGATTACTAGTAAATTTAGAAATGAATCAGATCTATAACTCTGTTGAGTTCAATTTAACACTCTGACACATATGTTACACCTCATTTCTTCTCTTCTCTTCTTTCCTTTTCATATTTTTCAACTGTTGACTCAGGTACTTAAAAACTTCAACTTCTCTCCTTACTCTACTAACTAGTTTACAAAATAAGTCATAAAAAAAACATCTGAAATACAGAATGAACTCCAGCAATTACCAAATACAATAAAGAAAACAAATAGTATTTGTTTCATATCCTTCTTGAAATCTCATTCTAGGCATTTCCGATTTGGAAACAATGAAATCAAATAAAACTTGGAATCTGGATAGATAACTACACTGTTTCCTTACAGTGCGGTTCCCTTTTAACTTCTTTTGCTGGATTGAACGACTTATAAGATTTACTGTGAAAAAAATTTTCTGCAATATACGTGTGGCCTAGGAATGTTAATTTCTTAGTACAGAATACAATGAGGAGGTATTGCTTTTCTATGTAGACTTTTAAAAGATCTTAAATATTAACTGCATTTTATTGCATTTATATATTTATTAATATCATAAAAAGTTCTATTATGAAGCCTAGCCTGAAAAATGCCTATTCCTTTTTTAATAAAAACATTTAAAATATGTTAATTTTGAAAAGTTTTATAAAATACAATAGAGTACCTTAAATACAGGGGGAATTATATATTCCTTCTTAATATAATATTAATTTATTAAAATACATATTAACAAAACCATAACAATGTATTATGTATATGTAGATACATGTCTACGTGTATGTATATGTGCATTATAATTTCCTGGCATTTTAGAATATATTGCTTTCTGTGATCATTGCAACAGTTTTCAGCTTTGTACTGACCCTCACCTTTTGGATTCCTGTGTAGATCTCATGAATATGTGTGTAATAATTCGGGTTTATAGCCAAAAGTAGCTTAGGGAAACCTTTACTTGGTCACCTCATTCTGAAAAAGGGAAAATTTTCTATATGTCTGCTGTGGAAGATCTCAATCCCCTTCCACAAAAGTAGATATGATAATCTTAGTTCTACCGGTAACAACTTCATCCTATGTCTGAAAAGTCTTACCAGATCCCCTAAGTTTTTGGTTGTTGATGTTTGTTTTTCAACCAAGTTTACGGCTTCCTTTCTGCCTATTATATAGAGAAAGGGCTCAGTTCCAAAGCTGAGTTGGAATGACTAGATTATGATTTATTTCGGACTTTTTGATTTATCTCAAGCCCATTTCTTTCTTTTTTTTTTTTTTTTTTTTTTTGAAGCACCCACCGGTATGCTTCTACCTAATGCTTCTACCTCTCCACTGTGCCACAGTTCCCTTCTCCTAAGGATTCCCTGCAGTGGGTACGGAGGCTCAGACAAGGACCTGCTTCTCAGGACATACATATCCGAGTGGCAGGGCCAAGGATCCTTAGTCTAGTGTCCTTTCTACGTGGCTGTAGTTAAAACTACCCAGGAGTCAATCAGCCAGCTAAATACTAAAGGGCATGTAAGCTGAGGGCTGTGCCTAATTTTCACTTCCCACTCTTGTTCTTTTGATCACTGCAGTCCTCAAAGTCCTCAACAGAAAGACACACAGGAGGAAAGGAAGAAACAAAAGGGTTGAAGGGGAAAAAAACTACAAGAGCTAAACCTCTAATCAGTTTTGAAATCAATCAATAGTGTTACCAATCAGTCTCCTAAGTGGAGGTTTTAACTTTGGTTTACACTCAGGGCTGGAGATAATCTGCAGCTACCTTTCCACTGTTTTCCCCATGACTAAGGGTCAACCAAAACCACCTGTATTTAATGGTAGTACTATTGCCACTTACATACGGTTTTCCCTCTAAATCTCCTCAAAATGAATTTCTTTTCTTCATAATGGTGAAAATTTGCATCATTTTCAGATTTTATAACTAGGACATTTATAGGACTGTGAGATAAGGGAATAGTTAGACAGGGGAAAAATGTATACTCAGGCAAGACAGCTGTATTTCTTGGACAAAGAAAATGAGTGGGGTTAGATGCTCTTCCTTATCTATTTTGAAAATATTTGATTATGAGTATTTATTTCATCAAGCAGGATGACAGGATCCCTGGGAGTTAATCTCATAAAAGTTCTTGAAATTCTCCTCATGATAATTTCTATTACAGTCCCTAATGTCATTTAACTAAGAAGAAAAAGTATGAGAAATGAAATTTGACCAGAAGTAACAAACCATTACAGAAAGAAAGGAGACATTTATGCACAAATGGATTTTTTGGCAGAGTCACTGTATTTTAAGAAAATCATTGAGCACTAACTATTCTATGACAGAAATCTTGGCAAGGTGTGTTGGTAAAAACAGCCTCTCTAAAGATATATGCTGAGAACAAAATTCATTTTCTTAAGGAACAAACATGTAACGAGGATCCATTATCACCTCTGAGTATTCACTGCTGTAGACACTGACAACAGCCAATATTTTTAGAGGAAAACATCACTAAGGACCTATAATTTGACCTTCAGGAAATGTCCACAAAACAAATTAGGTAACCTTCTCCTGTGGTAGCATTTGAAGTTTTATGAAAACCCAGGTAATCAGATGGAGTGGAATTATACTGATACGTCAAAGAAAGAATCATTTGAGTTTCCTTCTGATTCTAGAGGTTCATTAGACTATCAATGTTATTATGGAAGACACCAGTTATACATATTTTTAAATGACAAAGAAAAGTTAGCAGTCATTAAACTCATGCTTTGGGTTTAAATCAATCTCAAATGGTGCTTTATTTCTATTCAAGCCCAAGTTTAGGAGAAAATCACTTGTAATATTGCATCATGGAGTTCAACAAAGATATGGTTATTTTTCAGTCATCGGGTCATTAATAAAACTGATGCAAACGTTTCAAAAACCTAAAATCATATGGGAAATGTTCTCAAAATCACTGAATTCATATAAAGCATGCTCTTTTTATTCTAAATAGAAAAGGACAAACACAATGTTGTTTTCTTCAAAATTCTTTCTAGATCTTAACACTACCTTTCCTTTAGCTTTGGTAATTCTGGCTTTGAAATCAATTTGTAAAATTTTAATTAATATGCTAAATAAAGTTTGTTCTATTTTTAAATGGAGATATAATTGATATGTTAGTTTCAGGTGTACAATATAGTGATTCGATATTTGTACATATTATGAAGTAATCACCAAAATAAGTCTAGTTAGCATTCATCACCCCACAGTTAACAAAAATTTTTTTTTCTGGTGATGGGGACTTTTAAGATTACTCTCAGCAACTTTCAAATGTGCGATACAGCATGGTGACAATATAGTAGTAATGCTATATTATCATTATTATTATTATTATATTATTAACTATAGTTACCATGCTGATGTTATAGCCCCATGACAATTATTTAAAGCTGGAAGTTTGTATCTTTTGATCCCCTTTACCCATCTGGAACACTCCACACCCCTCCCCCACCTCCTGTTTCTGGCAGCACCAGTTTGTGCTCTGACTAAATAAACTTTAGATTACCAAATGTTTGAACATATCCAGGTGCTCTTAGGATAATGATCTACTTTTTGATCTGATCTTTCGCCTTTCATATAATACTAGGATAACAGGTCTGGTGGGCTGGGGAAACTCTAACAACAATTTGCAAATGTCAGGTTGGATGCTTCCAACTTCAGAATCTCAGTATCAATCTCAGTCTAGGCAAAATCTAGCTTACCAATACTCTGAGCTCGCTCACCTCTTCCCATCCTGTCACACTGGCAGGCATTACCTCAAGTCACTGTTCCCATTTATATTTAAGACCAAGCAATACCATTTAAGCTTATTATCTGATGTTAAATCTGTAGAGTCCTTTGCATTCATTTTCAAAGCTGGCCTCCAGCCAAACATAAATTGTTGGGCCATCTTTCCTCTGTAATTTACAATTCCTTTATAAAGGGATTTATATACATAAATTTATATGCATAAATCCCTTTATAAAGGAATTGTAAATTTATATACATAAATTTATATACATAAATTTATATACATAAATCCCTTTCTAAAGGAATTTATATATATAATTCCTTTATAAAGGGATTTATGTATGTAATTCCTTTACAAAGGAATTTATTTACATAACTTCTCCAAGAGATGTGAAACCAACAGGAGCATTGCCTAACCTTGATGGAGATGCTTCCTGCAGTTTGATGCTAGCACTCCGGTCCCTCCGTACAGGTGCAGGCTCCAAAGTGGGGAGGCCTGTGGCTGAGGTGGTGGTTGTCCAAGTCGACGAAACTCGTCTCAACAAACCGGGAGGCAAACTCCTTCTCAGGCGCTAGAAAGAAGGAGTGATTTTATTACCAAGCATATTTTTGATCACTGACTTCTATATAATACAATGGGAGAAATTGGGTTTTTAATTGGAAGTGACTTTATTAAACTACAGTGGCTGAATGTTACCTATCTAAAAACTGGGTGCTCAGGAATTCAATAAAAGAATGAATATTATAAAATTAACGTTTCGGGATCTTCATTTAAATGATGATTGTAATGTGGAATTATAGGAATGAGAGTCATTTACCTTTGGGAAAACTTTACAGTTACCTCAGTGCAATAGGATATACACACTTATCATATATTATATCAGTTATTATGGGCAAAAGCCTTTTTCTCAAAAGTCATTTGTTTGGGGCATGGATTAATTTTTACCTTCTAGCAAGACAGTCTCCACACCAAAGTGTTTATTAATTTCATCTTAATTTCTTGACTTAACAAAAGCCAGGAGCTGAAGGTAAGATCATAACTCACAAAACGCACCACTTTTCTTGGGACTAGCATGACTTCGACATCAGGCATAAGGTAATACCATCAGTACCAACAGAAGAGTCTGTCAGTTGACCTACAACCCTCTCATGACTACTTCTTCTCCTGTGATATCCTAAACAGGATATGTGGCATCAATGGCAGGGAGGCAAGAGTCTGAGCTTACCAGGATGAGTACCAGCACTCTGAAGAGGGTCTTCAACTTAAAAATTAAAAGGAAGGTAGTCTTCTAATACAACTACAACAATATAGTACTAATAGGTAGAAGCTTGACCCATTTTTATTTGTTACTATTTACCCCAAGTAGACCAATCATTGAGCCATTCTTTTCAAAGATGAATCCTGGTCTCCTGAAGGTAACAAAAGCTTATGAGAGGTATATGGCACCTTGAGATTCAAGAATAGCTCAGAGACTAGTTTCCCATATTTCTTAAAGATCTGAATACGCATCTTTGAAGGTAATTCAATAGGAAGAGAAAAGGTCAAGCCCTGTAAATACCAAGACTGATGCCTAAAAATCTCACTAACTTCATGTCTATTCTGATACTGAAAGGAATCAGTTAATCTCTATTCCTTGACTGTCACATCATGCTTAGCCATACCTTTCCCAGAGAAGATGTTCCAAGAAAATTATGTAAATACCTAATTGACTAAATTGTGTGAAACACACATTCCTGAGACAAGAGACTCACAAAAGCTAAGTCATGGGTGTTCCTGACTGACTACCAGCTTGAAAGGACAGATGCCTGTTTACCAAACACATAACCATGCGAGACACGCTGGAAAGGACTTAAATTCTGATTTTTTCAGTCTTTAAAATAACCCATTTTCAACTAACGCAAGGTCTAAGCTGGTTGTAGGATCCCATTTCCTACAGCTTACATTTGTAATACTCTTACATCTTACACATAAAAAGAAGGGATTTACAAATCACTAAGGCCATCTTTTACTTGAAGTCATCCAAAATCAATTAAAACTGTTTGAGTTCAAAACTTCTTGGATTTGGGAAACCCAGGAGGGTACTGTGAACGGTATCACACAAAGAAATCATGAGCAGCCGATCTCGGGGTTTTCGAGGGCGAGGGATTTTAAATAGAACCACATGAGAGGGAGCAGGGACTTTTGCCTGTCTCCACCCCTCATGGCTACATCCCTGTCTCACAAAACAGAGTCTGGCATATGGAAGTAAAAACCTCTTCAGAGTCTGAATTTAAAAAAAAAAAAAAAAAAAAAAAAAAAAAAAGGTAAAACTTTCATTTATAGAAAGCTATAAGGTATCAGGACACAAGTCTTTATGTTTAAATTTTTATTACTTTGATGTCCCCAATCAACACATCTCCACTGAGTCACTGACATGAATCTGGATCTGGGGATGACAAGAAATAGACCTAGAAGGCAAAACAAGACGTTTAACCTTTCTAGGGATAGGTTATTCACACTTACCTTGGGAATAGTCAGCTTGTCTTTTTCAGAGCTTTCCTCAGAATCAGAACAGGTATAGTTCTCACTGAAGGAAACAGCAGGATTCATGCGGGGCTTGTGAATCGCCTGGAAGGTGAGCTGGGTGCTGAGCAGGTTGCTCACTGCCCTCAAGGACGTGCACACGTTGGGGGGCAGTGAAGGGTCTGCCAGGAGGTCGGTAATGAGGCCGTGAGCCTCCCCCATCACGGCAATATCCACAGTAATACTGGTTCCTGAGGACTGAGACACCAAACAGATTAACACTCAAGTGAGAAAAGGCCTGAAGCTGAAGGTGCACACACTAAAAGGGGGCTTTTCCAAAAAAAATGGGCTGACTGACTCTTTCAAGTTGCAGTAAAGGAACATTCAAATCTCATTTCTGTTTCAAATTTTGCCAAAATTTGCCATGGCTTTTGCCATTTTGGCAGTCATAGCATGTTTTTTAATGTTGTAACTTTGGGAGGGGTGGGGCATATTTGAAGAAATTAAAAAGATAAACAATAGCTTTTAAAAGGCAAAAAGTTGGGGTGCCTGGGCAGCTAAGTCAGTTAAGCTTCTGACTCTTGGTTTCAGCTCAGGTTGTGATCTCAGGGTCCTGGGATCCAGCCCTGCATTTGGCTCTGTGCTCAGCTGGGAGTCTGCTTGAGCTTCTCTCTCCCTCTCCTTCTGCTCCTCCCACCCCTCACACTCTCTTCACCTCCCTCATTCTAAAATAAATAAATCTTAAAAAAAAAAAAAAAGCAAGAAGTTTCAGGGAATTGGAAATAACTTCCTATAAGCCACTCCTTATAAAGAGCTCAATATTTTAATGCATGTTATTTAGAAATTTCATTCTAAAAATAACATTAGTATACCACAAATTTTTAATTTTAGTAATATTTTAATGTGACAGTTAAGCCTGGTATGGTATTTTTTTTTTAAGATTTTATTTATTCACATGAGAGAGAGAGAGAGAGAGAGAGAGATCACACACACATGAAGAGGGAAGGGGCAGAAGGAGAGGGAGAAGCAGACTCCCTGCTGAGCAGGGAGCCCAATGTGGGGCTTGGTCCTAGGACCCTAATATCATTACTTGAGCCAAAGGCAGATGCTTAACTGACTGGGGCACCCAGGTGCCCCTATGGTAGTTACTTAACTAATATTACAGATAGGCCCCAAAAGCCTTTGGCTTGTGATCAGATTCACATGTTATCCCTCTTCTTGTTGTTGGTAAAAATAGTAATTTTAGTTCTGGTATTCTGTGGCACCTCTATCATATTTTCTAAAATGCCTATCAGACTGATAGTCCTTACACTCTCTTTGCTGAAGAAAGGAAAGCACAAAACAAAGAGGACAGGATTGTTCCCCAGTCTACTGCTTGGGCCAGAATGCCAGCAGGAAGGCATGACAGCAAGGGAGAGTATGGGCAGAGTCAAGGCCAAGAAGGTAGATGAAGCTTCAAGACAGCATACAGAAGACCACGAATACTGGAAGTTGCCACAGGAAGAGGCACAAGGAACCTACATAACTCCACAATGCAGTCAGCAATCAGGGTGCAAATTCTGGAGCTAGGCTACTTACGTCTAAAATTCTGACTCCTAACCCTACCACCTTCCAGCTGCATGATCTCCGGCACGTCACTAAGATCCCGTGCTGTGATTTCTGCATCTATAAAGTGGATACAGTCATAGCACCAGCTTCAGAAGGTAATTCTAAGAACAGGGATAATAAACGTAAAGCACTCAATATTGTGCTGGCAACTTTAAGTGCTCAATACTGATAATGGTATAAAAATTGTAATTCTGGACTTTTTCAATAAAATACTGTTAAAAGTCTGGCTATGTATTTGGAAGAAAAATTCAGTCATTTTCTCACAACAGACTTAAACTTCAGAGAGATGAAAATTTAAACATATATGATTATAAGTTTATTAAAAGAAAAGAGCAGGGCTTAAGTTATAATGCTGGAATGTTAAAAAATAATGTGAATTCGAGCTTGAAAGTCTCCTCACTTTCTCAGGAAGATTCTCTCAAACAGATCCCGGTGACTATTTGATTTTCCCGTGCCTAGTTCTTCGTCTTTTTTTTTCCCTGAGAAAATAACACCAACATTACTTCGTGGACTTGCTGGAAGGACCAAATGCAATGCTGTACACATTTGAAAGGGAGCACCTTGCCTAGATCATGGTTGACATATTCAGCTATATATCCCCTCAACCACCTCTCACAAAAATGACTAGGAGGAGAAACACCCAACAGAGGGAAAATTCAGAGACTGTGCTCTCTGCCACAGAACTATTGGATATGGACATAAACAGTATGTTGGAAAGGAAATTCAGGGTAACAATTATCCAGGCAATGGGTAGGTTGAAGAAGACCACTAGGGGCAACATAGAATCTCTAAGGGTAGAAGTGAGGGCTGATCTGGCAGTACTAAAAAATGCTATCAGTGAGATCCAATCTAATCTAAATACTCTAACAGTTAGGGTAACCGAGGCAGAAGATCAAATTAGTGATTTAGAAGACAGACTGATAGAAAATAAGGATCAGGCAGAGGTCTGGAACAAACAGCTTAGAAGCCATGAAAACAGAATTAGTGAAATAAATGATGCCATGAAATGTTCCAACGTCAGAATTATTGGGATCTCTGAGGGGGCAGAGAAAAAGAGAAGACTAGAAGATATAGTTGAACAAATCCTGGAAAAAAATTTCCCTAGTCTGGGGAATGGAACAAGTGTTCGTATCCTAGGGGCAGAAAGGATACGCGCCAAGATCAACGAATCTAGAAAGACCTTCAGACACTTAATTGTGAAATTCCCAAATCATAATTTTAGATAAGTGGTCATAAGGGCAGCTAGGGGAAAGAGATTCCTTATGTACAGAGGAAGGTCCATCAGAGTAACGTCAGACCTGTCCACAGAAACCTGGCAAGCCAGAAAGGGCTGGCAAGATGTATTCAGGGCACTAAATGAGAAGAACATGCAGCCAAGAATATTTTATTCACCAAGGCTGTCATTCATAATGGATGGAGAGATAAAGAGCTTCCAAGACCGACAAGGTTTAAAAGAGTATGTGACCACCAAGCTGGCACTACAATAAATATTAAGAGGGATTCTATAAAAGAAGAAAGAACCTAAGAGTGACATAGAACAGAAATTTGCAGAGACAATCTATAGAAACAAGGACTTCTCAGGCAACACAATGTCAATAAAAACTTATCTTTCAATAATCACTCTCAAGTGAACGGCCTAAATGTTCCCATAAAATGGCACAGGGTTGTAGATTGGATAAACAACAGGACCCTTCCATAAACTGTCTATAAGAGTCACATCTGGAACCTAAAGATACACGCAGACTGAAAGTGAAGGGATGGAGAACCATCTTTCATGCCAATGGGCCTCAAAAGAAAGCTGGGATAGTGATTCTCATATCAGCTAAATTAGATTTTAAACTAAAGACTGTAGTCAGAGATACAGAAGGACACTGCATAATTCTTAAAGGTCTATCCACCAAGAGGATCTAACAATTGTAAATATTTATGCCCCCAATATGGGGGCAGCCAACTACATAAGCCAACTGTTAAGCAAAATAAAGAGTCATATTGATATGAACACATTAATTGTAGCGGATTTTAACATGCCACTCTCAGTGATAGATCATCTAAGCAGAAAACCAATAAAGAAACAAGAGCTTTGAATGACACATTGGACCAGATGGACCTCATAGATATATACAGAACATTCCACCCTAAAACAACAGAATACTCATTCTTCTTGAGCACACACAGAACTCTCTCCAGAACAGACCACATACTGGGTCAGAAATCAGGACTCAACTGATTCCAAAAGATTGATACTATTCCCTGCATGTTCTCAGACCACAGTGCTTTGAAACTGGAACTCAACCACAAGAAAAAGTTTAGAAGGAATTCAAACACTTTGAAGCTAAAGACCATCCTGCTCAAGAATGTTTGGATCAACCAGGAAATCAAAGAAGAACTTAAACAATTCATGGAAACGAATGAGAATGAAGACACATCAGTCCAAAACCTATGGGATATGCCAAAGGCAGTCCTAAGGGGGAAATACATAGCCATCTAAGCCTTACTCAAAAAAACTGAAAAATCCCACATACACCAAATCTCTTTACACCTTAAAGAACTGGAAAATCAACAACAAACTAAGTGAACCCCAACCACAAGAAGGGAAATAATTAAGATTAGAGCAGAAATCAATGAGATAGAAACTAGAGATACAGGACAACACATCAACGAAACTAGAAACTTGTTCTTTGAAAGAATTAATAAGATTGATAAATCACTGGTGGCCAAACTAATCCAAAAGAGAGAGGACCCAAATTAATAAAATCATGAATGAAAGGGGAGATGTCATGACTAACACCAAGGAAATAGAAACAATCATCAGAAATTATTACCAACAGCTATATGCCAATAAGTTAAGCAACCTAGAAGAAATGGAAGCATTCCTAGAAACCTATGAACTTCCAAGACTGAAACAGGAAGAAATTGACAACCTAAATAGACCAATATCTAGTAATGAGATTGAAGCAGTGATCAAAAACCTCCCAAAGACAAGAGTCCAGGACCTGACAGATTCCCTGGGGGGAATTCTACCAAATATCCAAAAAAGAAATAATACCTATTCTCTTGAAGCTATTTCAAAAAATAGAAACAGAAGGAAAACTTGCAGACTCTTTCTATGAAGCCAGCATTACCCTGATCCCCAAACCAGGCAAAGACCCCATCAAAAAAGGAGAATTTTAGACCAATATCCCTGATGAATATGAATGCCAAGATTCTCAACAAGATCCTAGGTAATAGGATTCAATGGTAGATTAAAAAGATTATCCACCATAACCAGGTAGGATTTATCCCTGGGATACAAGTGTGGTTCAACATTCCCAAATCAATCAATGTGAAAGAACAAATCAGTAAGAGAAGAGAGAAGAACCACATGGTCCTCTCAATTGATGCAGAAAAAGCATTTGACAAAATACAGCATCGGTTCCTGATTAAAACAATTCAAAGTATAGGGATAGAGGGAATATTCCTTAACTTCATAAAATCTATCTATGAAAAACCCACAGCGAATATCATTCTCAATGGGAAAAAGCTGACAGCCTTCCCTTTGAGAGCAGGAACAAGACAAGGATGCCCACTCTCACCACTGTTGTTCAACATAGTACTAGAAGTCGTAGCAACAGCAATCAGACAACAAAAAGAATAAAATGTATTCAAATTGGCAAAGAAGAAGTCAAACTCTCTCTTCGCAGATGGCATGATACTTTATACGGAAAACTCAAAAGACTCCATCCCCAAACTACTAGAACTCATACAGCAATTCAGTAATGTGGCAGGATACAAAATCAATGTACAGAAATCAATTGCTTTCTTATACACTAACAATGAAAATACACAAAGGGAAATCAGAGAATCAATTCCACTTACTATAGCACCAAGAACCATAAGATACCTTGGAGTAAACCTAACCAAAGAGGTAAAGGATCTGTACTTGAGGAACTACAGAACACTCATGAAAGAAATTGAAGAAGACACAAAAAGATGGAAGAGCATTACATGCTCATGGATAGGAAGAATAAACATTGTTTAACTTAATAAACATTAAGTTAAAATGTCTATACCGCCTAGAGCAATTTATACTTTCAATGCCATCCTGATCAAAATTCCACCGGCATTTTTCAAAGAGCTAGAACAAACAATCCTAAAATTTGTATGGAACCAGAAAAGACCCCGAATTGCTAAGGAAATGTTGAAAAAGAAAAACAAAGCTGGCGGCATCACATTGCCTGATTTCAAGCTTTACTACAAAGCTGTGATCACCAAGACAGCGTGGTGCTGGCACAAAAACAGACACATAGACCAGTGGAACAGAGTAGAGAGACCAGATATGGACTCGCAACTCTGGTCAAATAATCTTCGACAAAGAAGGAAAAAATATTCAGGGACAAAAAGACAGTCTCTTCAATAAATGGTGCTGGGAAAGTTGGATAGCTATGTATAGAAGAATGAAACTTGACCATTCTCTCATACCATACACAAAGATAAACTCAAAATGGATAAAAGACCTCAACTTGAGGCAGGAATCTTTCAAAATCCTAGAGGAGAACATAGTCAGTAACCTCTTCAACAGTGGCCACAACAACTTCCTTCAAGACATGTCCCCAAAGGCAAAGGAAACGAAAGTGAAAATGAACTTTTGGGACTTCATCAAGATCAAAAGCTCCTGCACAGCAAAGCAAACAGTCAACAAAAAAAAGAGGGAGAAGATATTCACAAATGACACTACAGAAAGAGGGCTGAGATCCAAGATCTATAAAGAACTCCTCATACTCAACACCCAAAAAACAGTAATTATGTCCAAAAATGGACAGAAGACATGAACAGACACTTCTCCAAAGAAGACATAAAAATGGCTAACAGACACATGAAAAAATGTTCATCATCACTAGCCATCAGGGAGATTCAAATCAAAACCACATTGAGATACCACCTTATACCAGTTTGAATGGCCACAATTAACAAGATAAGAAACAACAAATGTTGGAAAGGTTGTGGAGAAAGGGGAACCCTCTTACACTGTTGGTGGGAATGCGAGTTGGTGTAGCCACTTTGGAAAACAGTGTGGGGATTCCTTAAGAAATTAAAAATAGAGCTTCCCTATGACCTTGCAATTGCACTACTAGGTATTTACCCCAAAGATACAGATACAGTGAAAAGAAGGGCTATATATACCCCAATGTTCATAGTAGCAATGGCCACAATTGCCAGTGGAAAGAGCCAAGATGCCCTTTAACAGACAAATGGATAAAGAAGATATGGTTCAGGGGCATGTGGGTGGTTCAGTGGGTTAAGCCTCTACCTTCAGCTCAGGTCATGATCTCGGGGCCTGGGATTGAGCCCCCATTGGGCTCCCTGCTTAGCAGGGAGCCCACTTCCCCCTCTCTCTCTACCTTCCTCTCTGCCTACTTGTGATGCCTCTCTCACATAAATAAATAAAAATCTTTAAAAGAAAAAAGAAGATATGGTTTATATATACCATGGAATATTATGCCTCCATCAGAAAGAATGACTACCCAACTTTTGTATCAACATGGACAGGACTGGACGAGATTATGCGGAGCAAAATAAGTCAAGCAGAGAAAGTCAATTATCATATGGTTTCACTTACTTGTGGCACATAAGGAATAACGTGAGGGACATTAGGAGTAGGAGAGGAGAAGTGAGTTGGGGAGAATCGGAGGGGGAGACAAAACATGAAAGATTGTGGACTCCGAGAAACAAACAAGAGTTTTGGAGGGGAAGGGTTCAGGGGAAGGATGAGCCTGGTGGTGGGTATAAGGAGGGCACGTATTGCATGGAGCACTGGGTATTGTGCATAAACAGTGAATCTTGGAACACTAAAAAAAAAAATAAAATTTTAAAAAATATGAATTCATAAACTGTCAATGAAATATATGACAGTTTGACAGATCTAAAGACTTAAGTTTCTATGTAAGCAAATATACCATAAGCAAACAAAAAAACCAATGAGAAAGTATTTGCCACACAGAGAAGACAAAACCTATCCAAATGAAGAGCTTCTAAAAAAAAAAATCAAAAAAGACAAATTTCGGTAAAAGGAATAACCAAATAACCCAAACACAATGTAAATAATCAAGTGTATGAATTTACTTGTCTGCCTAATATTTAAAATGCAAATTAACATAATGAAAACTTTTACTCATCGAAGTGACAAAATAACAAAGGATTGAGAGCACCGAGTATTAGTTATAGTTTGGGCAAGTGAACAGTGAGTCAAAACCCAGTGTTTGTGGAAGGGCATTTTGCTGAATCTATCAATTTGTCACTTAAATGTATATATTTTATGATCCAGGAAAACAAGGTTGACAGACATCTAAAGAAAAACTGTAAATATGTAAAAATACGAGGACAAAGGCATAAAGTGATACAATATCTCTCTAATAACAACCAGAGAATGCAGCCATAAATGCACATTGCTAGAAAAAAATGATACAAATAAAGTTGTAGTATAACAATGAGGTGGTATATAGTTTTTTAAAAGATTTGGGTAGATCTACAAATAGTTACTTGAAAAAAATACATCATTATTCACAGGTGGGGAAAAATATGTCATCAAAAAAGCAAATATGTATTATTATTCTTTATAATCAGAAAAATATAAAAATTATGAAAACATCCAACATACATGAAGATATGTAATCCTGGACCAACTATAAGTAATGGATAAATTTATGACATAGAGCAGTTATGTCTTTTACCATGGAATAATAATAGTAACCATCATAATCATGGTGGCAGGTTACATTTGCTCAACACAAGTCTGCAAAGTACTTCATTTACTAACTTCATTTTTATTAGTAAAAGAGAACTTGCCAGAACCCTGATAAGATAGCTGGGACATGCAACATCAGACTGCAAACAAATACTCTGGTTCTAGAGCTTAGGAGCTGAACCAGTACTCCAAAATATATGTTGAACTTTTTAATCTGATGTTCCTAAATATATCTGTAATTATTTAATGCTTTAGGTACTCACTGTGCCATGCTCTTCTGTTTGGATGCCTAAATACACATGATGGACCAACATAAAAATTCAAGAGTAATGTTAATAGTTTTAGGATACACTCATGCATCCTTCACATATGTACCTACACTGTCAACTTCAAAAACATTCATAAAATATGCCACCAAACTAAATTAACATTCCCTTTCGGAAACACGTATTTTCAACTGTACCCCTAATTATGATGCTTCTAAAAAAACTCACTCAGCATGACCTTCTGAAAGAATAATATTTATTCCTATCCATGCTTTTCTAATAAACTTAAAATCAAAAGTCACTGCACTGTTTCCATTTAAAAAATGAAAATTTAAGTCAAACTGTTTTAGGACATAATATTTTCAGACTTTCTGATAGTGAAATTAACACTTTATGTTCCAGTAATTAATAATTAAAGAGTTTTTCTCAAAAAGTTCTCACTAAACAAAATTTACAAACCTGAAGAAAAAGTAGAGCATGTTCACTGGTAACTCGAATTGCAATTTTTAATGAATTATTGGTGAGAAAACAAGTCTTTTTTATAATTCTCTAATTTTATGACTTTTTAGTAATGTATTCTCTTTTTAAGTACTAGATACATTTCTGATATACTAAAAAAAAAATTAAAAAATTCTAAGGTAACTTTAAAATGCAAATAGAACTGAACTTATTCTCCTAAGCCATTGTTAGTGTTAGGTAAGAATTTAGAAAAGACATTCATTATGTATTTTAATGCCTTCTATGCCATAGCTTTGGTCAAAGCAAAGGTCTTCAAGCAAAAACAAAGCAATATTCATGCCAGTGAGAAGTAAATGATACACGCTGGAATTGGCTAAGAAACCAAAGTGGCCATTTTTACTATTGAAAAAGTATACTTTAATGAAGTATACTTAATACAGGAATGAAATCAAGTCTTTGCTACACTGGTTTTCTGATTCAAAAATAGAACTGTACAACAGTCAAAAGTTGCATCACACATAGAAGTTATCACCACTTTTTCGCTCAAGTAACTAAAGGTTTCAATGAGGCATAAAATCTAAAACCAACAATCAGATTTGCTTGCCACAAAATTGCCAAAACTAACCACACATGACAGATGGGCCTCTCTTTCAATAAGCAGCAGGCAAGTTATAAAGACATGGAAGAGTCGGCAAGTTATAAAGACATGGAAGAGTCCAAGGAATAACTATTAAGGAATTTTAGGAGAGAAGGGCTTTGGTTGATGGTAGTTCTTTTGTCCGATGATACAAAATATGAAAAAGAGTGACTCACACAGAGGGTATTGCCAGACCCTATCCAACTTTGAAAATAATGTAACTAAATTTCTAGGTATACCAATAAATACTCAGAAATATTCCATTTAACTGGTGAAATCTTAGTGATAATAAATAGTAAAGGTTAAGTTTGTATGAAAGCTACTTTAAAGGGAAGTCTTAACAGCCTGAAATCATCTTTGAGTGCAGTAGGGAACTATACTGAAGCGTAAAACCACAGTTGAGTCTTTTTATAGTAGAGATAAAAAAAATTTTTTTTCAGACATTCTACTTTGCAAGTTCTCCTTATTATAGGAACAGTTATATATAACATTTAAGAAGATGCAAGTGTAATACCCTGGACATTATTTAAATGCAACCAGATTTGGATCACCACCTTTAAAAAGAAAATCCAGAATTCAAGTCTGATAAACAGCCGAGGAAAGTGGGGTTTTATATGTTAAACTAAAAATAGCTGATTTTCCTGGTAAATCCACCACTTTTCAAAGCACCCAGTTTTTATAATATTTTCCCTTGTCCCTGTTATCTCCATTCAGTCTACTTTACTCCACTTTACTTTACTCTACTTTACTCCAGGATGTGAATACATAGATGCTTTGGTATATAATATGATCTAATTGCTTCAAAGTTACTTTATTCATCGTAAACCAAAGGCTGGGAAAATCTGGAATTATAGGTAAGAAGTTAAAGAAACAACAACAAATACACCATTAACATAACTCCTAGAATAGGCATGTATTAACAATTCAATTATAGGAAATTTGTTTTCACTCTTACTACTGCTGCACTAAAACGGTGAAATTACACTATTAGCATGATAAAAGGGAAAACTCTGCATATGTGTAGCAGTCACAAAGGATATGCCCTTCATGCAGGGCACCCAAGTTTCTAAAATTACCCTCAGAGGCAAATTTTGAAAAATTCCAACAAATGAATTCATGTGATCAAATAACTAAGAGCATGTATGTAACATAAAATTATATATCTTTAAGTAGCATACCAGATTATTTAGTGTAGCACTGTGTTTGGGTTTCTGTAAAAATCTTATTCAGAAATAGGGAATTTCTAAAAGGAATAATTGTTGAACAGTTTTAGGAAATAACCATAGGAACAAGGTGAATGAAAACAAAGAAGTCAACAAACACCATTTCATTTAAAGAATGAGAAGCTGCCCACAGGAAAAATCAGAAAGGGACTGGGAAAACTGAGGTCAACAACAATTTGCTGTTCAAAATGATCAGGGCGGCTATCTGGTATAGAAAATGGGGTGACGGTAATGCATCTAATTCCTGATGAATTCTGTGAGGCAGCACCAACTCCCTCCAACAGAAGGGATAGCTCCAACAGAAGTTATAGAAGTTAATAGTTCTTCCTCCTGCATATTTTGAAGCAAAGATTAAACTGATAACTTAATCAAATTAGTTACATACATCCCTGCTTAGAAGTGGAAGATACATAATAACTCTCAAGTCTTCTGAGTCAGTGAATTAGTGAATCATCTGATGAGTCATTTGCTTTGGAGATTAATTTATTCTGACTGGGAAAAAAAAAAGAATTAGAAGCAGTATAAAAATCTCTCTTCATAATTCTACATGAAACCCAAAGATAGGTTACAAATGCCAAAGAACCACAATCAAGGCAATTACCTACATAACCTAGTTGAGATGCTGTATGCCTTGAATCAGACCGCCATGTTGTTTAATATATTAACTCAGCATGGTTTCCAAAACTAATCGAAGGTTTACTCTAGGCAATATTGTATCCATTGGGGGTACATAGGCTCCTCCCACTTGCAAAATCAGAGAACTGGGTTAGATCTTCCTAAGATCCTTTTCAATTCTATAAATCTAAAGCATTTTGCATCTACACAAACACACACATCAAAGAAGAAGGAAGGAAATGATTTTAGAACTTATTTCCTGGCATTAGTCAGCATTTAAAATTTTTAAAGACAATTTAAAAAGTATTATGTAGACAGAAAATCCTTTGTTTCACATTGCTACCTTAAACTTATGATTGAGTCACTGATGCTGTCTCCTTTCTACATTAAAATACATTGAGCGCTCAGGGCGGGAAGAGGCTATTCCCTGGAACTTTTACATAATTCTTCTCCCAAGAGTTGAGCTGTACATTTGCAAATATCATCTTCCTTTTGCCCCGCATCTGTTCAGGCCAGTTGTCTTTTGTCACTGTAAATTACCTATGCTAATATAATATCCATAAACCAGTGATAACATGAGTAAAAAAACAAAAAGTTGCTTTAAAGACAAAGTTGAATAGCTTTAAAGACTTCATAAATACATTTCATCAAAGTGAGGTCCTAATATCGATTTCTGTTAAATTAGGTAGGGGAGGTATGACTGTAAACATCCAAAAGGAAAATGATAACCTATCTGAAAGATTTGAACTCCAAATGCTTTCAAGTACCTAAGTCACTTCCAGTGAGAAATAATTTGAAACTGGCAGTTGTGTACAATGAAGTACCATGTGGTACATAGAGGAAAGAGAACTTTCCATTCCAACTGATATGGTGAACACGTGCTTAAAGAGAAACATTCTTGGCTCCTCATCCAAAAGATTTGTGAAAGCCTGCATATTTCTATGTAGTAAGTTAAGATATATTATGAGAGGTAAAATATAGGTCGAAGTTGTATAATTCTCTGCTTTAAAACTTTTAAAATGAACAGACCAACGAAAGCCCTGATTCTGTTGAGAGCTCCACACCATTTTAAACCCAACACCCTTCACTCGAAAGTCCTTCAGTGAAAGGAACCATTTATAATAAATAGTTACATCATAGCTATTCATTACCACCCCTGAATCCAGAGGAGAAAATAAAGTTTGGTTTATGAATTAGCACACGGGGTGTGAAAATGAACATGTGCCTTTTTTCATCGTGTATGTAATACAGAAGTCTGTCTATGGGAGAAGTTGGAAAGCCAAGTTACAGAGACCTGGGATAAAAAGAGAGGAAGTTGTACTCATTCATCAATACCAAATTTTTATTTTATGAATTAGTACATGGGGCCTTCGAGAGCAGAGGATCTAGAGTTGGTCTGCCTGTATCCAAATGTTGGATCTGCTGAGATTTTCAAAAAATTCATATACCTTCCTTGTTCATTTTCTTATCTCTGAGCAAGGGGTAATAATAATATTGACTGTATAGTATTATTGATGAGTAAGTGAAATCCAGCACATAAAGACCTCAGCAGAGGTGCTTGGCCCACAGGGCATGTTTGATAAATATTATATATTACCACCATTATTATTACTGCACTGAAAAAAACTGTGTGGTAAAGTCTGCACATGACGTGTGTTTGTCTTCCTTATATACTGGGCCAGGAGTTTGTTCACAGATGAATGCATCATAGAACAGCATTTCTTCATCAACAAAACCAAATCACCACAACACAAACCCAAATACTTTCACTTCTTATTCTAGGTAAAGCTAAAGCTCGTACTCCCTCCTCCTATATACACATAAGACTTCTGAGATTAATTTTTGGCTCTCAGAAAGTAATTGTACAAAAGTCCTGGTTTCAGTTAATATGGTTGATTGCACTGGTATAATTTACAACACAGTATGTGAAAGGAATTCTAAAAGCAGGCATCTTAGCTCCATTGTTGGAAGTTGTTTTTTGTGTTTTTTTTTTTTCCCCCTTCCTTTCTATTTAGTCATCCTGGGAGGCACCCTGGGAGGCAAATATAGCATGGGAAGAATATTCTCAGGGTGAAGAGGGAGTTGGGAGAAGAGAGGAATAAACAGTGTAAGGAATGACACATAAAAGGAACTAGTCACTGGGACGGTTCTTACCCAACTTTGGTCCTCAATGCTGGGAAAAGATGCCTGCTGGGTTTTTGGGAAGGGTCTCCTACATCCCTAAAGCACACTTTGCCACCCCAACGCTCCACATCTTTCTCTGGGAGGCTGGCTGTGGTACCAGGGAGTAGCAGCTTGGTCTCCAATGTACTAAATTCACTTAGAAGGTGAGCTGGATTGATAAATGGTCTTTGGTGTATTACTAGTTCTGACCTCCGAGCCAGCAAAATTGCATATGTGTTTATATTTTCATAGGATCCATTTATAATTTTAGACTTCAAGTTGGTTGGGAAATTTTTTAAAAATGAAATCATGTGAAAATTTTGCAGTAACTCATTGTAGGCTGAACTCTGGCTAAATGCCATCCTAAGGAAGCAGATGTTTGCTTATTTTAATTTTCTGGTAGGGAATATGAGTTTACATTTGGATTTTCCCCTTAAGATAAGACATACGTACAGTAGGAGGAAAACATACAGGGCCTTTCACCAAACTGATTTCCAACATCTCCATGGGCCGCATGTGAGAGGTAAGGCACAGCAAAATGCAGCAGTTGTGAGAATTCTTAACTTCCTTCTCATTTGATGTTCAAAGAACATTCCATGTTACCAAACAGGATATAGTATGTGGCCATGTGGCCTAAGAGATTTCCCTATACTCTATCTGTAATTAAGCCAAAAATTGTTAAAGCAGTCCCTCTGTTTTCTAAGTATCTTCCAGACGCTAGCAAATTCGCTCATCAGTTTCAAAAATAACAATTAACACAGAATACTGTTTTTGTATTTAGGAAATAAAACATACGTAATCACTTACTCTAGTAAGGACCCATATTGCTAAGATAACCTTAGCTGCCTTTGACTTCCAGGCTGATTCTGTTTCTTCTAATTAGAAAAAGATGAGGTGGCTGGTCAAAGTATGAGAAATCCAGGTAAGGAGCTGTTCTTGTGACTGCTCATGCAAATGAAGGCAGGAAGGCTTGGAGAGTATAAATTGCTATGTAAATAGAAAGCATTATTATTTCTGTTAGTCGAAGAAACTGGGTTTTCTGACTGAGCATGAGTTTAGAATATAGAAAAATTAAAAATCTCTGAAATGAGTATGTACTTATAAAAGCTGATAAATTTTGATGGTCCTTGATCTGTTAGATTGAAAACTGCTCTTAAACTTGAACCTGAGGTTCTGTTTGCTTAGCCTAAATACAATTTCAGTGAACAACAGATGGCAGTATTCTGCCTTTGTAAGCAACCCTAATTGTCGGAAGATCTTTTTGAATGAGTGCTGCTCCCTCATTAATCAGCAGAGTTAAGTTTCTTTTCTCACAGGAAAAAAAAAAAAAACCTAAAAAAAAACTTAAAAAAAAAAAAAACTTCCATAAAACTATTGGTAGAAAGTAACACAAAATTATAAATTGTGTTTTATTTCTCAGGACCATTGTTAAAGTGAAACTGTAATTGCACCATTACTAATTCTTCTCAATTACGAGCATTTCAGTTCCATCACCCTTTCCCATTTTCATAAGGTAAATAATGTAAAGATGATTCATTTTCATATGCAATTTGATTTAAATTTTTTCCCACATGTAATTTTCCATTGTGATGAAAATATCCATAAAACAAAACAAAACAAAAATCAAAAGATGCATTCTAACACGTTTATTTTATCTGCCCTGTGTTATCTCTCACCAGATTCTCCTGCCTCCTGGGCACACACTTAGCTCTGCTACTGATTTGCTTCTAATGCTGCCTAACCAGGGGATCTCCCCTCCGATTCCTGCAGTAGCAACCTACCTAGTCACCACATGAGAGCCTGGACCTCATCTGCAGAAGCACCAAAACCAAAAACAAACAAATGAAAAATGCTGGAAGCTGTAACTTCAGAAGAATCTTGCATCACTGACCGGCACTCAACTGTATTCTTAGAATGTCTCAGTCATGAGCACTTGTGACAATTTTCAATCCAACTTCTAATATGTGATCTTAATAAAAGTTTGTCTCCCTCTTTGAGGCTCAGAGTGTTACGAGGACAAAGGCAGTGCTAGTTTTCATTCACCAGCTTAACCCCAGACCCTAGGTTAGGGTTAGGGTCATTGTTAGGCACCCAGTGATACTAAAAATGAGTGAAGTCATAAGGAACGTATTCTGAACCTTCAGAGAAGTACATTTCCTCTCTCCCAGTGCTATGCCTTGAAGAATCTGAAAGGATAGACACATTACAGTGTCCAAGGTATTACCAAAATACAAGTAACTGAATTTTCTGGAAGCCATCCTAAAGCATTTAACCTTCTAGCACAATTTCATGTTCTGATTTTAACTTAAATAAAAATATTGAGACTTGTTACACTAAAATACTGAAGTCATAACTAAAGATGGTATTTAACAAACTGATTCTGGAATAACTACTAGGCAGAAAACAGTGAAACTGCTGGGGAAAACAGTGCTGATCAAAGAAAGTGACGCTATGCCTTTTTCTATAATCTGGTGTGTATATGGGGGGATTTGGGTATACAGATGAGTATTTTTGGGGAAAAGAGTTAGAAGACCTGGAGGAAGGGAAAGAATGACCTTTCTTTCTCAGATGAAGGAGAGAGTCCTCCAGGTTGAAAAGGACGTGTCTGTGTATAGCACAGTGATTACAGTTAATAATACTTATAGTATGTATTTGAGAGTTGCCAGGAGAGTAGACCTTGAAAGTTTTCATCATGAGAAAAAAATCGGTAACAATGGTGACGGATGTTAACAAGACTTATTGTGGTGCTCATTTTGCAATATACGTATATATATCGAATCACTATGTCATACACAGGCAACTAATACGATGTTGTGTGTCAATTATAATCAAATTTAAAAAAAAATTAGAAGAAAAGGATGTGTCTGGAGAGGTTTGAGGGAATACATCATGACAGGAACATGAGCCAAATGCAAGAGCTTTGATTACTCCGAGTAATGAGAAACCCCTGCAGGGTAATGACATCATCAGTACGTGTGGAGGAAGGAGTCGGGCTGACTTTCAGGCTTATGTCTTGGACAGACTGGAGAGCTAAGAACCCTTCCCTAAATTAGCTACCACAGGAGAAGGAATGAGTTTTGATGTGGATGCTGAGCTATTCATCTCTGAGTAAATATCTGCTATTCGCAGGATGGTTCAAAACTGCACATCAAGAGAGACATCGGAACTGAAGATACACATCTGGGCATTACGGACACAGATATGGTCATTTCAGTAACACCGTAGAGGATGCATATAAAGAGAAAGAAGAGTGGACAGAAGGCAGGGCCATTGTCAATACCAATTTGCAAGCGTCAGGAAGAAGAGCAATTGGCAAAGGAAAATGAGAAAGGACAACTGAAAATTAAGTGTGTAGGGTCGAATGGGTCAAGGAAATGCTTTTGTCAAGAGGAGAGGAGTGGCCAGAGGCAACTGGTAAGATCTAAGAGATTAATAAATTCTGAAAAATATCTGTTAGTTTAGTATCTGGCAGGTCGCTGGTAACACTAAAGGGAACAATTTTAGGGACATGCTAAGACTCTTAAGTCACACTGCAATAAACTGAGCAAAGAAAAGAAGGTATGAAAATGGAGATAATGGAGACAACTCTTTCCTGAAAACGAGCTGTGATGTAGAAGCTCAAGATATGTCCATATCCACAGAATAGGCTCTAGAGAGCTGGTGAGCAAGTGAGCAAGCATAAATGTTGAAGGGGGAGATACCACGAGTACGAGGGCTTTCAAATGCAGCAAAAACAGTGGGAGTGAAAAAGAGATCAATGTCCAAGAGAGGAAAGTAGAGCATGACTAACCCTTCACAATGAGGGTAACTTTCCCATGGTAACAGTGAGAGAAAAGCTTAGATTTGCAGGCAAGAAGTTGGAGTTCCTATACTTTGGCTTTTATCTAACTCTGAAGATCAGCCTTGAGCCCACTGTTGAGAAAGTGATGTAGGCAATGTTAGGTTCGAAGTAGAGAGGACAGGGCGCTTAGGTGGCTCAGTCGGTTAAGTGTCTGCGTTTGGCTCAGGTCATGATCCTGGGTCCTGGGATAGAGTCCTGCATCGGGTTTCTGGCTCACTGGGGAGTCTGCTTCTCCCTCTGCTGCTACTCTCTTTCTCAGATAGATAAATAAAAATAATTTTAAAAAAGTACAGAAGAGAATGAAGAACATTTGAAAGAAGAGCAAGAAATAGCTGGCTAGATTCTCTGGCAACACTTCCTGTCCAGCCGAGGTTAGAAACTTCAGCTCCAATATGTCATCTGCGTGCCCTCCAGTGGTACTCGGCATGAAATTTTACACAAAAAGGCAACAAAGTGAAAACAGGAGGGGTCTGCCAGATAGGAAAGAGAGAAGACTGAACCATTAGACCCGAGAACCCTGAGGAAGTGGAAGAGCAGGCAGGCAACAGAGCAGTCAAGCTGGAGGAGGTATGGAGTCAGAAGGCAGGGTTGGGTGTCTGCATGAGAAAAACAAACGCAGGATTCCATTAGTAGACCAGTCTCTCAGGCATGGAGCGTTTCTGCTTCTTATTAGCAGAAAATAAGGTTGAAAAGGAAATATCAGATGCCCATGAATGAGGACAAGGTTTTCTAATTCTATCAGTCAGTAACTGAGTGATGAAAGATGTCTGAGAAGGAAAATGATGTCATTGAACAGTGTACAGTGCCTGAGGAACACAAAGGTGTGGAGAGAAGATGACAGATTTGACCTTGGCTGCCACAACAAGAAATGTGGGAAACTAGGATTCTTGCAGCATGAATGACCAGGGAGCGGAAGAGTCAAAGTAACAGAAAGGAGACTCAACTGCACTTGTAAAGTGATTCAGTCCTGAGACCTGGGGAAACAAACAAACAAACAAACAAAAACAATGTATTTATTCCTGCAGTAATCTTTTACTTTGTCGACAACATTCCCAGTTCCTTCTCTTGAAAATCTCTTTGAGTGCTCCTGCCTTCACAAAATAAGATGTGGAGAGCTTACTTGTCGGTGTATAAGATCCACAATGGGTCTCAGCAACTCAGAAAATGTTTCTTTTTGATCACAGTAGTAGCCCTCCACAGTGTAAACACAGGGGGTGAACGAATACTCTTAATAGCCCCAAGCTGTTTTAATACAACACCCAATATTTCACAAATGTATTTTTAAAACTCAGTAAACTCCAGTTTCTACAACTAAGGAAAAATACCATAAATTATGTAACAAGGTTTCCAAACGTGTACATAGATCAAAATTTAAAATGCTTTCAGAGCAAAAGGCTTGGGGGGGACTTAGAATGAATTTTTCTAGAAAAATAATACATATACAGTGATGAAATTCCTAGGCCAGCTCACAAAAGCCTATACAACCCCTTAATAGGTACAATAGCATTTCTACATTGCAAATGCACCCTATATTCATCACAGTGCGATCTTTTAAGACAAAACACATTTTATCAATGGTGTGATTCAAAAAGGAATATACAGGCACTGGGAAACATCCATTTCTGCACCACTGACTCAACAAATATTAACTGAGCATCTACTGGGTACCGGGCACTGTCTGCACCCTAGGGCTATCAAGAAGGAGGAGTCTGGTTGCCCGCAAGAAGCCTGCAGCCTAATGGAAGATGCTCAGGGGACTAAAAGGGATCAGAGGACTAAGGAGGAAGCTAGGGGGACCCTGTGATGAATCACAGCCACCTCTGGTTACAAGGAGGGAAGTAAGCTGTTTCTCAAAATCCAAGTCTCCAAACACCTACCTCTGGCAGACCTTGAAAATGGCTGCCATGAATTGAGTCACTATTATCATCCATACCTCCCCTCCAAGTAGGATGAAAATAAAAATCAACTCTTCAGGGAAGAGAAGCATGAGAAGGGAGAGGGACTGGTTGCAAAGATACACATGATTCAAATATAGAAATGTCTGGTTTCTTGATGTTTCCTTCAAAATCTTCAGCCCTTAGACTTCTCAAAGCTCCAACACCCAAGTTTCAGCTTTGAAACTTGGATTTCAAGGCTCTTCAGTGTCCCATTCCTTCAGTAAAGAGTAGGGAACTTGACGGTCCCTGGCCTCCCAGAGCACATTAGGCTCTGTCTGCTTCTTCCTAACTGGTTCTAAGGGATGAGGTAAGCTGATCTGTGAACCATTTTGCATGCAGAGAAGATGTGAGTAAAATATTAAAAGTTAGTAATATGCTTTCTTGATTTTCCAGAAGGCAACTCACAGCTCTATAAATTATAAAGGGACGGACTTTCAAAATTTGAAACTAAGGCACAAGAGGTTAAATAACTCATCCAACATTACACAGATAGTAAGCAGCAGAGGTGGAACTCCAACCCAGGCAGTCTAGACCTACACTATTAATCACAGCACTGAACTGTCAGTATTTTAGGGTGACTGTTCCTATGTCTGGTCACTTTCCTTTGAGGAAGTAAAATAGCTTTGTCAATTTGCTACATACTATTAGCTTTGAAAACTCTTCCTTCAATTAATCTTTATCAATTTGGGCTCTCCTCATCAAGGGGAACTTACTAACATCATCAGTATACTCTGAGAATTCATGTTATACTCCCTTCTTTTACATTGCTTTTGAATATCAAATTAGACTCTTCCTAGAACTAATTTTTAGGGAAGAACCCACTATTACCGTTTCTCCACCAAGAAAAATGCCATTTATTTTTTTCTCCCTATTTCCCATCCTTCAGCCAGATCACATACAATATTTGATCCTGGAAGGAAAAACTGGTGGCTCTTGTAGAGACTTCTGTTGCTTAAAGAAAAGCATCTGTCTTCGTTTTCCTTTTAGGTGGTAATGAAAATAAAAGTTTATAATGCATCTGTCTACAAGACTGGTTTAATTACTTCAGTTTAAGAAACTGGTTTCAGTTATAATCTTGTTATATTCATAATGTTAGGAGACACTCAGATAATAAATATGATTATCTGCAGGTCAAGAGACCCCAGTAACTCAACACGATATCTAACAGGCAGACATGGAGCAGGATTATAAAGCTTCTGTACGAAAACCATTTCAAAATGATACCCTACCCCTCATGTTTAGCAACAATGTGTTGCTGAGTAAAGAGGAAATCAAGCAAGAAAAGAAGTCATTTGGTCATAATGATGAGTCACTCAACATTTATGTCACAGTTTTGTTTTCTTCCTTGCAGACATAATTGTTAGTCTCGTCAATGCTCCAATATGCTGTTAGTATAGCAGTAATAGGAATATTGAAGGAATACAAATGGCCAACAATTTCTTGAGATTCAGCACAGGTTTCTGAAGACAAAGGTTGCAGATAACTGCAAAGAAGACAAAGTGACTTCAGAGATTATCTTCTAAGATTATAATCTTATAAGATTAGTAAAAATGCTTATTAAAGAGGGTTCCCTCTCCTTCCCACCCCCCACCACTGGGGATCAAGAAGAAAGATCCAGGGAAAAGCTGGTAGTGATTTTCTCTTTAGCTATCATTTCAGTCTATTTTAGTTTCATTTCATCTTAAAATAAGAAGATATGAATGGGGGGGGGTGCCTGGGTGCCTCAGTCAGTTAAGCATTTGCCTTTAGCTCAGGTCATGATCTCAGGGTCCTGGGACTGAGCCCACATTGGGCTCTCTACTTAGGGGAGAGCCTGCTTCTCCCTCTCCCTCTACCTCTACCCTGCTTGTGCCTCTCTCTCTCAAGTAAATAGACTCTTTTTTTAAAAAAAGAAGATATGAATGCAACTATAATATAAGAACCTAATTAAAATATCCCATAGGAAAAAAAATAAGTAAAGCATGATTAAAACAAACACAGAAGCAATGAATGTTTTTACATGGTGATTCTGATGGCAAAACTAAAGACTAAAATTAATATAGAGGTAGATCTAACTAAAAATAGCCTCAAATTGTCTTTCCTGCTGGTTTCAATATTTCTAACAAAGAATTTAATCTTACTATCATGTCTCTATCACTAGCCACCCTCTACACTGGCCCAAAAGATCAAGCAAATTTTAAGATGCCCACCAAGGGGGTCTTGGAGCTGTTGATCAGTCAACAGACTTGATTGTTGCCACTGCAGCATTTTACTGAAGCAAATAGGTCCAGAGACGTGCCCCAGCTCTTAACTCTCTTCAAACTATACACAGTGGATGTTGTGACTGACTCTCTACACGAATCATGGTGATTTCACCCCTAAGGGCAGGAATTTGGTCAAGGATGGGTAGTTCTTAGTCACTGTGATTCAATGAGACATGAAGGGAACTTTGCTTAGTGCTTCCAGGAAAAAATTCTTCACCCTCCAGAAGGAAGCAATGCTGCTGCCAGCAGCCATCTATGGTTCACAAGTGGTGGACTCAGCTTTAGGAGGAAGCTAACAGCGTGTGTGGTAGCCAAGTAGAGAGAATAAAGAACCTACGTCTGTTATAATGTTATTAAGTCATGAATTCACTAACCCTGAAGCCTTCTTTCTTCTGGCCTTATTATAAGAGATAACATAATAAGCATTTCAAATTATGTGCTACCACTAATTTTTTTTTTAAGATTTTATTTATTTATTTGACAGAGAGACAGATCACACATAGGCAGAAAGGCAGGCAGAGAGACAGGCGGAAGCAGGTTCCCTGATGAGCAGAGAGCTCTATGTGGGGCTCAATCCCAGGACCCTGAGATCGTGACCTGGGCCAAAGGCAGAGGCTTAACCCTCTGAGCCACCCAGGTGCTCCTAATTTCTTTTTTTTTTTAAGTGTTTTTTAAGTGTTTATTCAAGGGGCACCTGGGTGCCTCAGTGGGTGAGATAGGGTGAGATAGGAATTTCATTTCCAGTTGATGGACACTTGGGCTGTTTCTGTGATTTGACTATTGTAGATAATGCTGTTGGAAACACTGGATGCATAAACATGGTTATAGCATAAACATGTTATAGCAGCATTATGTACAAAGTTAATTACTTTAAAGAACTGGTTTCAGTTACTATATTCAGAATATTATGAGGCAATAAAAATATGATTATCAGAGGTTCAGCAAACCCTGATAGCCTGTTGGGAGCTATGAGAGCAGAGCAATGACTGCTTTCACTCTCGCTAAGTGACTCACTTTTAATGCCAGCACCCAGCACACTAGCCACATGGGTGTCTTAATTGCAAATTGCCATATTTGCAATTCATGGACCTTCAACATAACTTGCAATAATCAAAATGCCATTCATAAACTCTTCCTGTGCAAATGTACTCTACTATCATGTGTGGATTTCGTGATCTTCTTGAAGGCAAGACTCATTTTATATTTAGTTTCTACTCCCACAGTAACTTTTAGCATACTCAGCAAAAAGGTGCCTAATTACTCTAAATGAATTACCTTACTCCAGTTCTTCTGGGCAGAAAATATACAAAATTTATCCAATCCTTCATTGAAATTTCTAATTTAGCTTTCCACAAATTTCTAAATATAAGAAGACATGTGTAATTTTTAATTTCCTCCCTATTGTTTCAGTGAACTATTTTCTTTCCAGTCCCAGTCCCTCACCTCTGTCTCATTCTTCTAACATGGAGATTGTGTTTCTCCTTCTGTGTTTTTTTAATTCACTCTCTTTTTTTCTTCCCCTTTCCTTCTTCTCAACCTAAGAACATTGTTAGCATTTCTCTTGCTAACAAAACTGTTCTTTGACCCCATCTAAAATGCTATTTATTCCTTTTAAATTCTAATCTATTTAAATCTCTGGAAAGAGAGCTCTGCTCTCTCTTAACACCCTTTTTACTTATTTTTTAAAAGATTATTTGAGAGAGAGGAAGAGCACAAGCAGGGGGAGTGCTAGAGGGAGAGAGAGAAGCAGACGCCCCGCTGAGCAGGGAACCCGAGGTGGGGCTTGATCCCAGGACCCTGAGACCATGACATGAGTCGAAGGCAGAGGCTTAACCGACTGAGTCACTCAGGCACCTCATTTAAAGAGATTTTAATCTTTTTTTTTAAAGTATTTAAAGATATATATATATATATATATTTAAAGATCTCTCTCTTTTTAAGACACCGAATCTTCTATTCATGGCAATCTGATTTATGTCTCTGATAAATTCACTATCAAGTGCAATCAATAGTAACTAAAATATCTAAATATCCCACTAACATGTCTCCTCCTCAGCTGTCTTAGATGATCTCCTCAATATGCTAGCACAACCTCATGCCTTTGCTTACGGTGTTACTTCTGTTTACCACTTCATTTCTCTGATATCCTGGTATTAATGATCAAGATCCAACTTTAAAACACAAAACACTTCAGCCCCATTCCCTGACGCCAAATTAATCACTTCAGCCTCAAAGCCACTCTAGTATTCTGTCCCAACATCTACTATCATATTGCGCTATTGCTAATTGCCTGTGAATATATTCCTTGCCAGACTGTGGATTCAAGGGCAAGAATGATTTTTATCCATGTTTATAACCTAGGTACTCAGCTTATCGTAAGAACACTCAAAACCTAATTATTACATGAATTCTGCCTCCTAGCACAATCTTTTATTCTTACAAATTTGTAGACCCTCCATCATACTATTCAGTCCAAAAAGTGAGCCTTCGCTTGGTCCTTATAGCCAAAACCATCCCCTTCAAGTTCTCACAACCTCCTACCGAGTATCAAGTTGCTTAAGACAACTAATTCCCTGTAACAGACACACTCAACTGACTGGCAACCACAGGTTCCCAAGAGCCAGAAACAGAAAGGGGGTGTTGAAAAAAGGGGAGGCAGCATATTCGAATTCCCTTTGGATGCTCCTGCTAATTTGTTTCAGTCCTTGACCATGGGACCTACTGCTTGTATTCAGGGCCCCTTTTTAAGACTAGCACTCGAGCATACATGCACACTTGACCGAAAGTGGCTTTCTTTGTCGTAATGACACATACACATTATTGGGAAATACGAGAACACAGAAGGGAAAGAATAAGAGTGAAAGGACTTTGAAGCATTGCTGAAATAGTAGTTTGGTACTATCAACTGTATACGATTATATACAATGTTTAAATTTCTTTATTTAGTGCAGGCTAATCCCCTGTCCCTCCCAAGAGGGAATTCTGGAGATCTACAGTTAATCCATCCACTTTCTCAAAACTAATACTAACTTTTGAGAGCCTTCCACTATAATCAACACATATCATCTCATATGCTCTTTGAAGATGATACTCTTTATTCCTTCAGACTCAGAAAGTTTTTTTTTTAAAGTCTCTTCAGCCAAATCTTTAAATAATAAGATTTACCACCTTTCCACAATCTGACCTACCTAAGATTGTCAATGATTGCCTTTCTGCTTCAGAGACATACTAGTATCTGTGCTGAGATTGTGGCCATAAATTTTAAATACTATATTGAAAATTATATTGGTCATGAAGAATTTATTGTGGTAAATATTTTTTTGCTGATGAGCTATAATAGGGAATATTAGACAGCAGCAGCTGGGAAAGAAGAGATGGTTCCAATGCAACTCAAATATCCCTAACTGGCCAACTAGTTTTCAAAAGAAGCTGGCAGAAAAGCTCTGACATTGAGAAGGACACAGGAAGCTGATGGCAAGAGGATAGTCAACAACAGGATTATTTGTCTCTCTACTCTGAAAGTACACTTCCTAGGCCAACTTTTGAGACCAGTGCTTTCTCAGCCTATATCAACTCCTTTTTGGAAATATTCCAGTCTCTCCCTTGCTAGAACACCTCTTACTCCTCTTTAAACCCACATTCTTCCCCTAATCTCCACACCCCCACCTTTTAACTAGCAATTTTTCTACCAAACTTTTTGAAAGAATGGTTAGTATTCACAGTCTTCATTTTCCTACTTTTCATTCAGATCCCAATCCACTGAGCCGGTCTTCTAGAACAAAGACTATAACTGCTCTTGCTAACCCAGTGGGGGTTTTTTTATTCCCCACAGTGGGTTTTAAATGCCAAATTCAAAGGATATTTTTCAGGCCCTGCATTATTGGACTTCTTCATAGACATTTACAGTATTGGTGACATGCATTTATTGAAAACCTCATTTCCTTCAACTCCCATGATATCATGCCCTTCTGGCTCTCTTTTCCTACATCTTTGAACAATCTTCTGTCTTCCCCCTTCATTCCCCATCCCTCAATATTTTTTTTAAGATTATTTATTTTAGTGAGGAGGGAGGGGCTGAGGGAGGGAAAACCTCAAGCAGACTCCCCACTGAGTGGGGAACCTGAGGTGGGGCTCGATCCCAGAACCCAGAGGTCACAACCTGAGCCAAAATCAAGAGTCAGATGCCTAAATGACTGAGCCACCCAGGCACCCCAAATCCCTCAATCTTCTGAAAACTATTTCTGTAGGTTTCCCCTCTTAGCCTATTGCTCTTCTCATTCTACAGATGCTCTCTAAATCTGTCCACACACTCTCATGAGACCTGTGTCATCAGCTAACAACCCTTCAACCATCTCTTGCCCAAACCTCTCTGCCCAGAGCCTCCACTGTTACTGGACTCCAGGGAGATGTGCATCATGGCTCCTCAGAGCACAGCACCCACACCTCACCGTAGTGCTTTCCCAACTGCTTGTCTGACTCTAGATCCTCCCTCACTGCCTCAATTAACACCAATTATCCACCCTTACCTACAAAGCCTTAACTAACTCCCCTTCCTCACTTTCATTAAGCACTGGCAGAGTGTTGACCTGCTACATAGCTTACTACTCTATTTCACTGTTAAAAAGAGTATTCACTGTGTGTTAATGCTCCAAAAACACTTAATTACCTATATTTTCCACATGCTATTTTTTAATCATACATTGGTGAAGGTAGTTACCTTCCTCAATACTCCCTGTCCTCTATTTCTCACCACCACCTTCCTTTGGTTTATTCTTACTATCTCACTGCTACTTAATTCTTCCAAAAACATGGTTCTGATTCCCTATTCTACATCAGACTGGTGTAGATACCCATCATCTGTACTCCCTTAACACCCAAATTATATATCAATCATTGCCCTGAAACTGGAATGCTTTGTTTGCATATCTGTCTATATCACTAGGCTTTACCTTCCTTAACTCTTTCATTTCCAGTGCTTTAACCCAGCATGTGTCACCCAGGAGGTACATACAAACTGCTTAGCAAATTAAGAGATGTATTTATTATTCACTGCCTTATTTGCCCAGGTAGACTTCCCTAGTCTGCAAGCAGAATACAGAACAGCCACCATGTTATGATCTATTTGGCAACTGTATTTCTCAAGAAAAGAGAGGACACTAGCACTCAGGTTTATTTATCAGCCCCTCATGAAATAAGTTAAAATTCACAAGTTCTTGAAATCTGGATTCTCTGGGCAAACTTAGTAACTTAGTAGGAAAATAACACCTCTACCAGCACCTCGGCTAGACTCACGGGACTTAGCCTACCCCAGGCTGCCTTCATCCCCGCCTCTGATCCCCAGCAAGCCACCGATCTCGGCCATTTGCCTCAGGCACCGTAAGGTTCTATCTGTGTGTCAGAGCAAAGATGCTCCTGCTTCCTTGTGACGTGGAACTGTGTTTCGGGTTACAGCAGGAGGAATGAGATGCCAGGCCCTAAAAACTGTATACTAACTGTGTGCAATTGAGAAATGATGTTACTAAAGAAAGATGAGATGGTGGTTTGACTCAAAGGTAGCTCAGTAATTGGCCATGCAATTCTTTGCTATGACACTACCTTCAAAATAGTGACATCTACGTATGGTTTTATATTACTTTTGAATGACAGCACTGCCCAATATATGCCACATAGCACATTATGGCCCCATTGAAAACTTATTTCATGATAAGGGGAGATAAGTTAATAGAACATTGTGCTTCCATAGCTGAGAAATGAATGAATCATAGGCTTGTCGATTCAAGACTGTGGGGACAAGTGCAATACCGCAAAAATGACTACCCACTGGAGTGATATTCAGGAACATATTCTTTCAATTCTGGTAATGCTCAGGCAAACTCCAGCATGTTCAATAGGTGACAATGAATAAGGGCCATTGTGGTATCAACAATGGCAGCACTTGTACCTGATACAAGTGCTCTGCACTTTCAGAGTGGACCTGGAGCTGGGACATGCAAAGTAGGACACTGTTATGAACACTCCAGCCTTCCTAATGGCTTATTCTTGGGGAAACATGAACACAGTGTGTAATAAATCAACCAGAGCCTGTGTGCCCTTAAGATCCAGGCCTGAGTATACTTTATGTGAAATATGTATTTGTGAATACATTTCTAATCTTGATTCTCTCTGCAAAACACCCTGGTACTGCCTGGGGTGGGGGCTGGTGATTTATAGTTATATCCCCTCTCTTTTTGATTCTCATCATCCCGCCCTTTTTGATTGTGTTCCTTGATACCATCTTTCTCCTAAGAGGTATCCTTTGACGTAGGTTTTATGTTTCCTGCTCCTGACCTCATGCCACCACTCGGCTCTGGATCTGCTTGGGAATACAAGATACCCATCTTGCCTTCACATGGGCCCGTGGTGGAGGAGAGGGGGAAAGGAATCAGAGGAACCTGAAAGGCGTTACGTGAAAGCTTCAAACTCTTCATCATCTCCTAAATCTCCCTGGACCCTAAAGCAGAATCAGAAAGTGAAATTAAAATGAGATGAACACACTCCCCACAGCTGCACTCTTACTGTTCATATTTGAAAACTATTTCATCCGAGCCTGGATATGCATTTGGAGCAATGAACAGTAACAGCAACCTTACTGGTTTCATTGGCTGCACAACAGGGCACACAGGGAACGGCTTTGTTTGGCCATCACTCAAGCCAGCAGTCTTCATGTCCACACACCATGTCCTTCCACTGACAACAGGGCCAAAGATTTTTGACCAAACTGAGATGATAAGTCCACTCTAAGTACTCTAGTATCACTGCCAGTGTGGGCATGAGACTGACACCAGGGAATATAGGCTAACCTCAAGCCTTTCTGGTTGCTCACCTCCAATTCCCTTGGAATACTAGATGCTCTTCAGTTCAGCACAGCACACAGACCTACTACCACCCAAACATTCTATCGCATCATTACCTTCAGGTAAGGAGGAGGAAGTGACCAGGGAAACACAGCTTAATGTTAAAAGAGCAAATCATTTTGGTATTTGTGGTAACAAGTAATCTGAGTTACAGGAATGATGACAAAGACCTTCTCTGGTATAAGTACCTTATCCCTTCCATCATTCTCGAAGTAGCTGTGGAAATCAGTTCATCCAATTACCTGTCCCAGAAAGAAGTATTTAAAAATGTACTTGATAACCCAGTGGGTTAAAATTTTGAGAAATTCCAGTGCTTTCCATTCACTAAATCATGAACATTTCTGGTAGCGGTCAGCCTCGTCAGCCTGGCTCAAGAGTGTGACCTGGAGTCCGTTCCTGAGAGTGGCCCGTGGCATTTCCAAGCTCCCTTCCTTCTTCTATGACTGGACCACAGATTTTTCTACCAGTTCATTTTTTTTCCTTGTCCTTCCCAGTGGTGTGGGGCTGATAGGCAGCATGGGGCAAGATGGCGACGGCCACGCTGTTTGTACACATGCTCAGGTCTGTTACACACGAGGTATTTTGCAGTTCTGGGATAAATAAGCAGAACCTGTGTTTTTCTCTAGAGCTCACTGTCACCATTTTAAATCCTTCAGGTGCTACTGAATGTGTTTCCAAAGCTGTCAGGACCCACAAAAGACCTTCTGCAGAGAAAATTTTTGAATGATCACATTATAGCCCTAATTGAAGCTGAGCAGTTTATGGCCTTCTGAAGCTGACAGTGAAATACGCCATTCTCTGAGCATGGGTCCCTTATCAGAGCCACTTAGGGTAACAACATCCTACAAAATGCTCTCTGCGTCTCTGAAGGTACAGAGCCCTCATTACTCCTACAGTTAGGGAAAGCTTTGGACCACTTCTGGGAATGCAAATGAATGAAACCCCATGTGACAGCTGTAATAAAAGGCTCCTGTCTTTTTGCAAAACATTCAAATGCCATCTGGCAATTTCGTTGACGTCAGCAGGCACAGAAAAACAGCTGCCCCCACTGCCTTCTTCATCATTCCCTTCCACCCCCAACTTTGCTCTCCCCTCCTCCCTGGCAAAAAGCTCCAACTTTTAGTAGTGGAGAAGGAGAGGGGCAAAGTAGCCATTTTAAAAGATTTGCTCTATTTCTTGTCTGCCCGTTTCAAGAACCAGCTCTATCATCAGAACGGCTGTGGTATTTGGCCCCAGCTCTCCAAATTCCAGTGAGAACATCCTTTCATTAAAGAGACATTTTAATGTCTTTCCTATTTGTGTTTTAGGACTTGAAGTACATTTATTCCGAGGCTAGAGGTGTTAAGGAAAAACTGTGAATCTGACTTCTGATTCCACACATGCGCTCTGTGCTCCCTGTAAATAAACACCCAGGGTCACACGGAGAATACCTCAGCAGCCCAGACTCAGTACACTGGCTTGAGGGCTTACATGTCTGCATACATCTTTTAATAGGTCACTAGAAGCTTAGATGGACAGAGTTCTCTTTCAGTGTTAGAAATCACATGATACAGTTACCAAGCTATTTTACCCTAGATACAACTCCATGGAAAACATATTTTTCTAAATTATCGAACAAAAAGCAAGCAAGTGAACTAAATATTTGTACCTCGTCAAAGAAACACGATTATAGAAGAAATACCCATCCAACACAAATCCCTTCCAGAAGCCCTAATTAAAACAAAATAAACAAAAAACCCACTCATATTTACACATTGTATAAAAGAAGATAGACATGTTAAATTATTATTGCCTATTATGGCTTTTTTGTTTACAGGGGAGAAGCTGGATACTCATAATACCTAGTCTGTTCCCAGAAATGGGCAAACACTATTGACTATAAAGAGTAAACTGGTCTCATTAAAAGCCAATTAATCAGCCCCTTTTCAGGCTCCAAATTCATGTCTTTGAAGGTAAAAGCATAGACATCTGGCTCAGGTACTTTTATCCATATCACGGATACATACTACTTACGTAGGCAGACCTATACCAAATGTAAAAGATTTCGGAAAAACAATTTTATATTTTAAGCATAAGTCCATTAAGTAAGATTAACCAGTCTTGGCTTGCTTAGATATATTACTGTCAACCTGATACTTTACCTTTCCTAAAAATTTCACTTGTTCATTTTTTAAAAAAATTTAAACTTCTACTATTGAAAAGAACGTTTAGCATCATTTTTCCAATTATAATTTCTCATGAAAATCCATTCATCCTGTAACTTAGGTGAATGATTGTGAAGTACAGATAGGAGGACTATGAATGTTCTAGGCCTCTTATGTACTAAACTTTTACCCTGTTTCTACTCACTTGAGGAATAGGATACCATCGCATGAGTAGAAAGAGCAAAGTCAGTAAGGGACACATGGCAGTTGAGGTTAGCGGAGAAGAAATACTGGTAGGGATGTAGATTTTGAAAACATGCTCCCCCTAACTCTAAAAGGGAGTGTGGCATATCCAAACTGAGGCCTTGTAGGACGAAGCTCTTCTCTCCCCATCAGTTTTCTTGCCATTCTTTTTCTTTTTATAAAATATATGTGGTTTGTTCTCAACAGGCTGCCTTATGCCTCTGGATTATGTTGTTTGCCCTACACAGAAGACCTATCTCTTGTCAAGTCTTCCTGCTTATCTTTTCAGCTTTTAGTCCAGCAAGTCTGGTCCTCCACAAAGCCTTTGCTGACCCATGTCTGCTGTGCTCTACAAAGGCCCTTTGCACACATCCTCATTTTATTTTCCACATTTGATGGTGCTTGCCCATTGCCCATGAGAGTTAGAACCTCAGCAAAGTAGGAGGAGTTTTATTCCCCTTTGTGTCCTAGTGCCTAGCAGGTATTAAGTGTTCACTGGATGGCTATGGAAGGAGTAAAAGAAAGGAAAGAAGGCAAGACAAGCACAACAAAGAAAAAAAAATCCAAAAGATGACTTTTTTACAGCTGGAGAAAAACACCTAGGATGTATTGAACATTTATTATGTGCCTGGTAACGTGCTGGTATTTTTACACATTATCCCATTTAGTAACAAAACAAAAACCTGATTAAGTGGGAATTGTTATTACCATTTTCATAAAAAGAATCAGATTCAGAGAGATTTTGTGAACTCCTAAAGGCCCCTCAATGGGCAAACAGTGGTGGCCAAATGGAATGCAGGCGTGTGGACACTGTATGCTTTACAAGGTATTTAATACCTTCTGTTGCTTTGCTGAAGGCAGAAGGGGTAACAGAAAAGAGAAGGCAAGGAAATAAATACCCTACTATTAAAGTCGAAGTGAATCTTGAAAAGTCTAAGAATAAATCCATTAGGGCACAAGATAAAACTCAACAAGGTACATTTGGAAAATACCAGCTCGGGGCTAAGCCTAAACTGTGCTTCAGTTCCAAGACTCCATCTGGATTTCTCACAGCTCCCTAGAACAAAAGGTCATTAGCAGCTGCTGATTTAGAGGTAACATCTTCACTGAACATATAAACTAAGCAAGTTTTTCAAAAGCACCCGTCACTTGGTAACTATTGTTTTGTATGAGCTGTGTGTATTGGTTTAACGATGGAAAATTAGAAACTCAGGAGGTCCTGGCAGAATCAGGCAAAGGAAAATATCAATTTAGTAAATGGAGAAAGAATAAGATCAAGGAACAATTAGATTTGTACCTTTAAGCTTTTAATAATGGGGAAAAGGTCTAATATGCTTTCTAGAAAGTAGTAAATAAAATACAGAAGCAAAGAAGGTTCTGTGTGCCTCACCTGATCATAATCGCCTTTAAGTGAAAACTACTTTTCTTCTAATAAAATAGTAGAGAAAACAAGAGAACAGACTCTAAAACTGTCCAGAAAACAGTTAACACGTTTAAAGAGTAAGGAAAGCAAGGACACAAAAGATAAAAATCACCAGAAAAAGATATTCAAAATTTTAATAGCACACTTGAGACAGATCCATTAGACAGAACAAGCTTTGTCTTGTCTAAGACCTAGCCTCAGTTTGAGTCAACATAAAACATCTCATCCTCATTTGGGAGTCATTCCCAGGGTTGTAATGTATGAAAGGACAAGAGAACTTACACAACAGTCTCATAATCAGTTTTAAAAAAGAATATTTTCTTCAAGAGTCTTGCATTATCACATCAAGTTAGGAATACTGGCTGCTACCAAGGAACAATCAGTATGTGTAAAGCCTGTCAAGGTGAAGTGAGAGGTCCTGGTGTTGGGCAATGATGCCACTAAACCTTATGGAGATGGGAATGTTCTAGAGATAGAAGAAATTTAAGGGCATCACATTCAGGTGGCAATAATTTTATATTCCACTTCCTTTGACCAAAATTAGGGATTCACGTCATGCATTATCTAATATAGTTTCTTGGGCAACTGACCAAAATTGATCCTCTCCTGACCACATTATTATGTGACTTTTGAGTTGATAACATTTTATCCCGCTCATATGTGAATCTCTAATGACTTACTATTCCAGAGTTTGATTTTATAGTTACCTCACAAAAAGAAATTCCAGAACCTGTAACATCAAGGGTCATACTTTGGACACGGGACACTGCGCCCATCTGTGTGACTTTGCTAAACAGGAGCAACCGGTCTTTCTTGGGATCCTCTTCTGCTGAAAGCAACAAGGACTTCCTCACTTCACAAAGCAGGCTCGTTTCATACTGGAAGGCTGGAGTCATTAGAGGACTTTTCTGAACCTGGGCTGAGACTGGCCCTCACTAGTCAGCCCTTGTTCTGTCCCCATCGGTCCAAAGTCTTTTGGATTCACAGCTCTCCACAGAAACTAAGTGGCTTTCCTGTTCTATATAATACTAAAATTAATGCGTATCTCATTCCGTCTGTGTTTTCTCCTACTTGGAGACTATAAAAATGAGAGTTGATTTTTAAGAGCTTCTTAAAATAGTTTCATTGATCAATTTTTAAAAAGGCAAACAAAAATAATACAGGGAAATTGAATAAAAATCAGCACTTACTGAGGGCTTATTTTATGCCAGGGACTAATTTAACACTCAATATAAATTGTGTCACTGAAGTCCTCCTATCATCCCGGCAAGAAGATACTAACATTATACACACTTTACAGAGGAGCTCGTCAAGTTAACATAATCTGCTCAAGGGCACATGTGTAGTGAGTGATGGGGCAATGGGTGATGCCAGGCAGTCTCTGGTTCCATGATGCTCTCTTTGCCATTATCCTCTCTGTACAGTTCTCCTTAGTGAAATCCAGCTTAAACAGATTGTTACTAATCCTCTCATTCCAGGTGAAGTCACCCATGGGAGTGATGGTAAGGCAAATAAAGCATCTCCTTGAGGACAATCTAGAAATCACTAGAAAAATTACATATCTATACTTAGTGCTTCCTGAATTTACAATCATTTACCAAAATTACAGAAAATGTGGGAGATTAAAAAATATCTTCTATATTCAAGAATTTATACCATGCATGAGACAAGGTGGGGGGGGTAAGGAGAGTATTTCAGAATTTGAGTTCTTTTGGACTAGAGAGATAATTCCAGCATTCTGGCAGAGGTTTGACTTGTTAAAATTTGAGTAGGTTACAAGCAAAAAGCAGTTTCCAGACAATGAGGGGGGAGGAGAAAAGGGCATGAATAGGGAATAGGTCTGCAATTTTGAAATGGTTCTGCAGAATTCAAGAGTTCCTTGGCGGCTAGTTTTTTAAGAATAGTCTTAGTAGTTACTAAAATTGTCTTTTTTTCTCCCCCCTCTGCATATTAAGATTGTGGGAGAATATTATTTCTAAATGTACTTCCTTTTATTCTATCACCTCTATATTCTATCCTGACTTCACTCTACAATAGTGCACTTGTTCTCAGGTGCAAATGGGAATTATATCAGAGTAAATATCCCCACTTACAGACAGATAAGAGCAAACTCAAAAATGGAAAAAAAAAAAGTCAACGATCCCAAACTTATTGCTGTAATATACAATATCACATAATATCAATATATGCATTTGCAATGACTACTGTATCAGATTCATGTCTTGTACTATAGATCAGTGATAAACCATTCTAAGTGTAATCATTTACGATATAATGTATATATCTGTATCACTCTAATTCCATGACTTTGGTATTCTGAAGTATTTTAAACAATTTAACAACTAAGAATATTTCTGATTATTTACAAAATGACTTTAATTCTTTCCAACAAAATAATTTTCTTTTATATCCATTTTTAAAGCAACAGATCAGAGAATGATATTTCCATTAGGTCTGAATTTAGAGGGCAATGTCTTTTTGTAAAAAGGTGTGTCTAGAAGTTTCTGAATCAGAGAACAGAGACTTGCTAATAGTATAAAAAATAAAAATCCACCAAACTAAATAATACAAAGAAAAACTTTTTAGAATGTAAAATGAAATCAAAGGAACATCTCTCTTTAATCCTATTAGTCAATAGAGCTGCACCCAATTGTAAAATTCTGGTATTTCACAATTTCTCTACAGATTTTACATTTAGAAACACATATGCATGGATCTGCCACATGCTCAATTCCAAAGTAAGAAAAATATTGCAAGCTCTACTATATTCCTCTGTTTGCAATGTCTATGAGTGTGTCTATTTAACTAGTTTAGCAATAAAGTCTAACAGGAGTGGGAAGGCAATAGATGAAGTGGTAGGGGACATATCTGCTCTAAGCTATGAACATGTTCTCCTTAGTTCTTCGTGTCTCTCTCATACAATGACCTGTATCAATATTAGTCACCTGTTGCTCAGTGATTCCTTAGTAAAATAAAACAAACTAGAAGTTTACCTCAAAGTCCTAAGAGCCTGAAAATACCAGGCAAAAAGCATTCCATTTGGCATTACATTTTTACCTGCTCTTCTAATTAAATGGAATGCATTTGTCATGGTGATAAATGATTGCCAGTTTGCCTTTATTCTGCCACTGATGAAGTTCAATATTCAGCGTGCCTTTCATAATTTTAAAAGGAAATTTAGAAAGAACCGTCCTCTGTTATTTTTTCCCAAGCCTAAATTAGTTCATTGTAAGAAAGCTTGTTTGAAAATCTCAGTAATAAACCAACCTAGAGGCTATAATTTTCTTGATAGCGGAACCCTCCATTTGCTTCTGAAAGCAGTGGGAGGGCATGCCATTCTTCCTCCCATTTATTATTCATATTTCACCACTATCTTTTATGTGCTATAGTACTTTTGAAAATGACAGAACCAGATTCAGGAGGTTAATTTATACCATTAGCTGTCACTTTTAGGAAATGCCTGCATATTTGCATGTGTGTCAGGAAAGCAATGTGGGTATGTGGAGAGGGGTGGAGGAGCATTACTTTAATACCAGGCTGTGCATTTATGCCTCTGACTTAGCACACACTATTGCTCTTGGTGTCACAAAAAATGAACAGCAAAATATAATTTGCAGTAATCTGCCTAGCTCCATGATCAATAGAAATAGAAACAGAAAAGAATCAGAAGGCCATTGCCTGTCAAAATGCACACTAGTTTACTGAGGGCTAGAATCATAGCACGAACTTGACTAAATGCTTTTGGACCTTAGAATATTTTTAATATTACCAGTGTGGTTACAAAGTTGAATTCTGAAATGACCCTTTCTTCGCTCCCACCCCAATCATCATTTATTCTTCAACGTCAACAGCTTCTGTGAAATTATCCCTGAAGACTTCAGTCTATACCGATTTTCCTCTGCTCCAATGTTCACCCACTATGGTCAACATTATACCATTAAAACATCAAGTTGTTTTTTCAACTTTTACATCTGCCTCACTACTGTAATTCAGATTTTAAATTTTGAAGAAAGGAATCTGTTTTTGAATCCCAGTAATCACTCAGGATCTCTTTGCTCCTTCCCCAGAATCCCCCACCTCCACATCATGAACTCACTAAAAGTGGTACAGAAGCCCCCCCAAAATAGCTTATTACATGATAAATATAATGTGGTGTTAGTGACTTAATCTGATTGAAGAGACAGCTCTTTAGCACTAACAACACAATTTTAAACTGGTTATATTTTGTTTTTATATTAAATTTTGATCTAATATGCATGGCCCCACCACTCCATCCTCAACAGTAAAGTGTTTCTTAAAGCTTTTATCATTTCTTCTAGGAATGAATCAACTCTAAGCCAACCTTAAAAAAAAAAGTGTTTATTTGAGAGACTGAGAGAGTGTATGCACACATGCGCCTAAACGGGGGTGAGGGGAGACTCTCAGGCAGGTTCCTCATTGAGCGTAGAGCCCGAGGCAAGGCTGCATCTCATGACTCTTGAGATCATGACCTGAGCCGACACCAAGAATCGGAGGCTTCACCAGCGGAGCCACCCAGGCACAGCTCTAAGCCAATCTTTGTTTAAGCATGTATTTTTTCTTCTGGTCAAAAATATCTTCACCCACTCTAATTCTAATTGGCTCTTCAATTCCCTTCTCTACACTGTAGAATGAGTCTAAGATCTTTAGTTTGATTTTTAACAAAGCATCACCTAAGGTACCAGTCTAAATCATGACATACACCTCTGATGGCAAAATAAAAAGCTATTCAGAAACTGGCAGATAAAAGTGGGATGTTTCTTGCTGTAAAAGGAAAAAAAAATCACTAATACATGAGGCAATAGGTTAGGGACCTGGTGGCAGATGGTGAGAAACCTGCCCTTAGAGGCTGGGAAGAGGCAGTCCATGTGACGGAGTAAAGTAACATAGAGGTACACAGCTGCCTCCAGGAGCTCCGGAAGGTAGAAGATTCACCTAAAGAGCTTGTAGCTCCAGCAAAGAGACTGAAAAACAGGATGCAGCAAGCATTGGTGACTGTGAGCTGTATTTGATAAATAGGACAATCAAGGGAGGAGCTCAGAAAAAACTGGTCTCATTTGCAAGAAAGGAGAGGTAACTGCTTTCCATTCACAAATGGTAAAAGAAGGACCCTGAGCTAAAGATGCCTGTAACTACTCAGCATTGGGAAGGATCACTCCAGAACAGGGGCATCACAGCCATTGCTGAAACCACTGAAGGAACCAGGCTATCTTAGAAGAAAGCTAAATTAAGTTGCAGTACTCAACGTATTCTTCCAGTATGATAAAATAACTCAGAGAAAAGAGACTTAAGATGCTTTTTTGGTAGGGTCTCCCAATAAAGTCTGATAGTCTCATATTATCAGCATCTAAATTGGGAGTGAGAAGCATATAGTCTAAAGGAGAGAGAGACACAGCGCATCTAAGATATGTATGCAGAAACCAACAGTAGCTGTAATTAACAATACAAAGCTGACTGCAATCAGTTTAAAAAGGAGCTATGTTTTTGACAGGGTGATGCTGGCAAAAGAATGATTTTTCAGGACTTAACATAACCCTTCAGCTCTTAACACTCTGCGGGTAGGAAGTGATCAAATAAAGGTGCCCGAACTCAAAGAAGGGCATGCTTCCCAATGCCCAGTTTACAGTGGTCCCAGAGTATAATCAGACCAGGAGAGCCTCTGAGGTTGGAGCCATGGACACAGGGGCCTTCTCCCAGGAAGCAGAACCAAGATCTAATTAAAAAATGCATACTATCCCAAGATAAGGGTTTCCCAATAAGATTTTGGAACTATTCCAGACTAGTGATGTTGCGTGAGTTGTTTTCTTTCCTTTTCAAATGAGTGTTTACGATGCTGATTCTGTACATCTTCCACCTGTGCACAATAGGTGAGCATCTGTATATGCGTATTAGTCAGTGCAGAGTGAGGTGGCTATTAACCTTTTACACTTAGAGGTCTCTGGATCAATAGAGCCACATCCACATCTGATACAGAAATCCCTGTACATCACTCCCTCTTAATGGGTTAAATTGTGTTCCCCAAAATTTATAAGTTGAAATATTACTGGGACCCCAGAGTGTGACATTTAGAGATGAGTCCTTTAGCGTGACCCTCATACAATATGACTGTTAGCTTTGTAAAGAGAATTTGAAGACAGACAGACACACACACACACACACACTGGCGAATGCCATGTAAAGACAAAAGCAGAGACTGGAGAGATGCTTTTTCAAGGTAAGGAACACCAGAGATGCCCCACCAACCACCAGTCTAGGTAAGAGGCCTGGAACAAATGGAACTCTCTCACAGTTCTCAGAAGGAACCAACCCTGTGGACATCCTGATCTTGTACTCCAGAATTGTGAGACCATAAATTTCTTCTGTTTAAGCCACTCAAGTTAAACCACTTAGTCATGTTAGCCTTGGTGAACTAATACACTCCCTAATGAGGTAAGAATGGATCACAGGACACTAACTGGATGAAACTTTTTGGCTGTCTCCCTTGAGAAGGACATTGTGTGTGTGTGTGTGTGTGTGTGTGTGTGTGTCTATTTTTTAACTCTGGGGAAAATATTTTTTCTTACCTAGTGATAACTAGAAAGGCAAACCAACGTGGTGTTTGTAAAATATTCCCAACTCCCCTCTCTTTTGGACATGCTGGAGGGCTAACAACTGCCTGCTTCCTCTGCTTGAGTGGAGCCATGCCCCCTAGCTATTGTTAACAAGTTTAAGGAGAAGCCTGAAATGCTATTCTCAGGGCATGGCATTTAACTGCCCAAGAAAGAACGTCCTTCCCCTGCCTCTGACTGGCAAGCCTCAGATGGCAGCTGCTCCACCACCTCTGTCTTGAAGGAGGGGTAATATGGACACAGTTCCAAGCCAAAGCATGATGGACAATGAATGATGGAGCAAGAAATAAACCTTACGGTCTTGAGTCGAGGGCTGTTTCCTACTTCAGTACCAGCTTATCTATCCTGATACGGTCCTTAAATGAAAAATAAAATCATAAGAAATATAGCCTATTTATGAAGCCTTCCTTGACCCTGTCCTCTGGAATAGTGTGAAACTCCCAGAAAGGAAGTGGAACCCAAGGCACAGATAATCTTCAACAATTTCTACTGAGTCCCTTAACCCTCAGCTACCCAGTTTCTTCCTGGAACAAGAGATGGATAGAATTTTCACAGAACAGCTCCTCTCCCACTCTGATACACTTTTCAAACCTAAATCTGTTACTAGTTTCTAACTTCACATCTCCACTTTTGTCCCCTGTTTTGAAAACTACTTCAGTGATCTTTACATTTTTTTCGGTAGCTTTCTCATGATCATAAAAGGAACCAAAGACTTTTGTCCCCCTTATTTTTGGCAAATAAAATTACTGGACATTTTCAGTATATGTCAAATTCCATTTCCAGAGCACATAACACCACCACAAAATTGTAAAGCGAGAAGTGACATTAGAGTTAATCCAGCCAACTTCATGATTTTTTTAAATTAACAAGGCTGGAACACAAAGAAGAGATTTAAGGTCCCAAGTCATGGTACTAGTTAGGAGCTAAGGCAGTTAGAATCCAAGGTCACATTCAGATTCCCAGCCTCATGGAAGTTACACAAAAACACGCACAAACGTGAATACGCACTGATCTGAAAAACACAGAATGCAATGACATTGGGGGAGGAGAGGCAACTTAATGTAGCAAACCTTCCTTCCTTAAAATCCTTCAATGATTCTTAATTACCTACTGGTTAAATTCCAAACTCCTTAGTAGGGCAAACAAGGTGTGTCACAGTGGTTCAGTGGTTCCTCCCTCACCCACCTTTCCCACCACTAGACCCACAGGGTCTAGAAGGCTGCTGCACCATGCTGACCTATTACTCACTTGGCTCTCAAAGCACTGGAGTTTTATGCCCCCTCATGTAATTTGCTTCATCTAGCTCTTTAGAATGGAAAACCACTTCTATGATTCTTTGTTTGGGTAGTCCTTGTCCCAGTTTCTGCTTGGTACCTTGGGAAGATTTAATAATTTCCTCCTCTAATGCCTATTAGCAATTCTCCTGTACTTACGGCAGCCATGTTTTATCACAGGGAGGCCATCTCCTAATTCTTTCTCACTCTCTTTGGGCAACCTCATCTGCTTTAGTTCATAAATTTCCAAATCTTAAGAAAAAATTTCAAATCTACAATTCTAATCTGTTCCTTTCTCATGAATTTCACAAACATATGCACAATCGCCTCTTAGGTGATGATCGCTTGTAAAGGAAACCATCTCTACAGGTACAAAATTGAACCCATATTCTTCCTCCTCCAAATTTGCTTCTCCTCCTGCATTTCTCTCAATGACTGGTTATGCCATATACCTAGTTGCCTAAGTTAAAAAAAAAAAAAAAAGACATCTCTTGTTTGTTCTTCACATATACTGATAACTATCAAACAGCTACTATGTACCAAATATTTTTCTGAGGTATTGGGAACACAACTGCGAACAAAGCATTCATGGGTTCAGCCTGTTTATAAGTTATAGTCTAATAGTGAGATAAATGAGTTTTTTAAAAAAAGTATTACAAGTTATAGTAAATATTATAAAGGAAAGAGAAGGTTGTGCTAGTAAATAATAGTGAAAAATGGCAAAGGGAATACCTAATTTAGAGGAGGTTGTAAAAGAAAGCCTCTCTGAGGACAAGACTTGACAAATGATATGACATAACCTTCCCCTAAAACTCGACAATAACATTGTCTAGCTTATATTTTATCTTTATTACCATCATAGTGTCCTAACTTGTGTCCTGGCTCAAATCTCTTGCTTTCAACTCATCTGTTACCTGAGTGTTAACAGAATGACTTTGCAAAGTGTTGATCAATCCATCTCCTATCTATGTTATTATCAGAATAACCCCTCTAAATTACAGATCTAATCATGTTAGTTCCCAGTCCAAGATCCTTCAAAAGTAAAGTATCATCTAAAAATACAATATTATTAAAATGTCCATAACACCCAAAGCAAGCTACAGATTCAATACAATCTCTGTCAAAATACCACCAACATTTTTCACAGAACTAGAACAAATAATCCTAAAATTTGTATGGAACCACAAGAGATCCCGACTAGACAAAGCAAGCTTGAAAAAGAAGAAAACTGGAGATACTACAATCCCAGATCTCAAGATATACTACAGAACTATAGTACTCAAAACAGTATGGTACTAGCACAAAAAAAGATACACAGATCAGTAGAACAGAATATAGGCACCAGAAATAAACCCATGCTTGTATGGTCAATTAATCTACAACAAAGGAGGCAAAAACATACCATGGGGGGAAAAAAAACAACAGCCTCTTTAACAACTAGTATTAGGAAAATGGGACACCTCCATGCAAAAAGACAAAATGACCCCTTTCTTACACCATATACAAAAATAAACTCAAAATGGATTGCAGACTTAAATGTGAGACCTGAAACCAGGATACTCTTAGAGGAAAAACACAGGCAGTAATTTCTCTGACACTGAACGTAGAAACTTTTTCTAGATATTGACTTCTCTGACAAGGGAAACAAAAGCAAAATTAAACTATGGGGACTATACCAAAATAAAAAGCTTTTTTGCACAGTGAGGGAGATCAAAAACAAGACCAAAAAAGCAATCCTTTGAACAGGAAAGGTATTTGCAAATGATACATCTCATAAGGGGTTAGAATCCAAAGTGCATAAAGAACTTTTACAACTTAAAACCAAAATAATAATAATAATAACCTAATTTAAAAAGTGGGCAGTGGACTTGAGTAGACATTTTTTCTAAAGAAGACATACAGATGGCTGACAGTCATATAAAAAGACACTCAACATCACTAATCATCAGGGAAATGCAAATTTAAACCATAATCAGATATCACGCTATACCTGACAGAATGGCTAAAATAAAAAACCACATGCCCCCAAATTGATTACAGCATTACTTACAATAGCTAAATTATGGAAACAGCCCAAATGTCCACTGACAGTTGAATGGACAAAGGTGTGGTATGTATGTGTGTATGTGTAATGAAATATTATTCAGCCATAAAAAAGAATGAAATTCTGTCATTTGCAACAACATGGATGGATCTAGAGAGTATAATGCTAAGTGAAGTCAGTCAGAGAAAGACAAATGCTGTATGATTTCACTCGTGGAAGAAGCAAAACAAAACAAACAAAAGGGAGAAAAAAAGGAGACTAACTTAAAAATAAGAACAGACTCTTAAATATAGAGAACAAACAGATGGTTACCAGAGGTGGTGGAAGGATGGATGAAACACATGATGGGAATTAAGAGTACATTTATCTTTATAAGCACTGAGTAATATACGGAATTGCTGAGTTACTATACTGTACACCTGAAACTAACATAACACTATATGTTAATTACACTTGAATAAAAAAAAAAAAAAAATTCAAGGACCAGCAAGATGTGGCCTCTGTTGGTCTTAAGCCACTTCCTAACCAGCATGATTTGCTCTATTTTACTGAGGTAACTATCTGCTAAGCTTTTATATACCTTGCCTTTGCATAAGAAGTCCTCCATACCCCTTCCCTGTCCAACTCCTACACAACTCTCAAGAGTCAACTTAAAGGTCACCTCCTTTCTCTCAGGTATGCCCTATCTAGTGTATTTATGTCTTTCTTACTAGCTCTATCATTCTCAGACCATGCTGCCAACACAGGACCAACCACACCGCCTTGTCTCTGTTCCATCCATTTGATCAAGACCAGGGCAGTTTTGTGTTTGTACTCCTATCTCTAATGCCTAACACAGTGTCTGCCACTCAAAAGAGACACTACATTCAATGAACGATTTACTGAATTGATGGATGAGGTATAGTTGGGTTTTTTTTTTTTCTTTCAGGTATACAAGAATCATGCTTAATTATTCTCACATTTATTGCAGTTAATACCAAATATATACTCAATATTTTCTTGGGCACCTGGGTGGCTCAGCTGGTTAAGCATCTGCCTTCAGCTCAGGTCATGATCCCAGAGTCCTGGAATTGAGTCCCATGTCAGGTACCATGTTCAATGGTGAATCTGCTTATCCCTCCATCCCTCTCCCTGCTTGTGTTCTCTCTCTCTCAAATAAATCTTTAAAAAAAAGATCTTTAAAAAAAATCTTTAAAAAAAAGAAAATATTCTCTCAATGAACACTTACTGGAACAATATATAGTTGTGTGCCATAATTGTAATGTAAAAGACAAGCCTAACAAAAATTACAAATAACTGTAAACTTCTGTGTGATTCTGAAGCTTAAAGATCTAAAAGTAGAAACTGGGAAACAGACTTTCATTCCATTTTTATCAATTTATCCTTTACTTTTTATTCTTTTGTGTAATTTCATGTAAATGCTGAATCTTATATTCTAACAACGGGACATATTCCATTTGAAAAATTAGTCCATCTGTGCCTATAAAAGCATATGACTTAAGAAGGACATGTAATATTTTCATTATCTATGTTTTTAGGTAACTGACAAGAAAACTGTTTTCTACTAGACAAATTATATATTTTTAAATTTCCAAAAATTGAACATATTTAAAACGAAAACTGTCTAAACTTATTTCCACTGATAAATGAGTGTTTATTGCTCAGAGTCAGCTCCTCTTTTCTTTTTATTGCTGGTAGAGAATTTAGTCTTTTCACATTATGCTAAGGCCAAAGCAATCCTTATTTTCTGTTTTCCAGATATCTTAACACTTCCCAAGCTACTCATCCCTCTGTTTTTAATTAATTTGCATATAGTACTGTCTTTATTTCAGGATGTTCACATCTTTATTTTTGTCATTTTTACTATATCCTGCTAATCTGACACTCAGTGGACAACGTAAAGATTATAACAGATGAAATACTGCTCACAACTCAATATATATTTGAAACTAATTTTGTTCTCAAATTCCTGCCTCAGAATGGTAAGATATTTTACCCCCAAACCACATTTAGAAAACTTACAGACCAGTAATGCTAAAATTTAAGCAATTCTCTCAATAACTAGTCACTTAAGAGATTAGTTTATCATAATAAAAAGTTCAAATTAAGATGTGGCAATAGTTTTAAGTATAAATTCTTTGATTTGTGAATATATGCAAATGTTGACCTAATTTCTATTAGTTTTATGCATTTGAGTGTACTTGTACATTTAAAAAAGATCTTTTCAGTCATCATGTGTGTAAGAAACTATATGGTACTGTCATTGCAATTTGTACTTAGAGCTTGTTTATCAGATAAATTCAAGTACTTTGGGCTTAAAAAAGATACAAAGTGAAAGAAACAGCCTCTGAGTGAAAATTGCATAACTACTAATTTTAACAGAATCTTGTAATATGATATAATTCAGAATAAAGCAGAAAAAGAATTTTATGTGAATGGAGGTCTGAAGATGATCCCAAACAATCATAGAGCTTAATAAGTTATATATTGAATTATTTAATAAGTTTTATATAGAGAGATAAAATTCCCAAACACTTCCCATCTATGAGGCCACATTATTACCAGTGAACAGCATCAGGTGACTTTTAAAGTTGCTTAATCAGCTAATACCCAAAGTACACATCAAAACCAACTGGCAGGGGCACCTGGGTGGCTCAGTGGGTTAAGCCTCGGCCTTCAGCTCAGATCATGTTCTTAGGGTCCTGGGATCAAGCCCCGCCTTGGGCTCTCTGCTTAGCAGGGAGCCTGCTTCCCCCTCTATCTCTCTGCCTGCCTCTCTACCTACTTGTGATCTATGTCAAATAAATAAATAACTGGCAGGGCTATCCAAATGCCTTATATGGTTAAAAAAAAAAAAAAACAACTCTTCCTATGGTTAGGTTAAAATTCAGTTTTTATAGTTATTTATCAGAACTTTCTTCTCCTTTCTGGCTTTGAATCATTTTTTTACAGCTTAATCTTAATTAGTTTTATAACTTAATCTTAAATAATATATTAGCCCTAATGAAATGGTTAGGTAACTTTTAAGAAAGCTCAAATTTACTTAATGTAAGCTTGTATTTTGCTTCACATTCTAAGTAAACAAAAATATTAATTTAAAAAGTTAAAATCCAAATTTAAAGAGGATAATTTAGCCTTAAATTTGTTTTGCAAAATATAGAACATAAAAATTAATACTCTCATTGAAGATACCTGTGAAATACTTTACGAATGATGATATAATTCATCCTCATAAATTACCTGAGAAGTGGGCATTCCAAGTAAGAGTTCATTGATCTTACCTCTGTCATCAGTGGTAATACAATAAATAATATGTTAAATGACATTTATAGAAATTTGGAAGGAGGATCACTCCATTTTGGAGCTTGATTACAATACCATTTCTCATATACCAAAGAAATCTGTGTAATAGTAAGCTTGAGCTAATCAGCTTTTCAGTGGAATGGTTCATGAGAGATCCTGCTGACTTTGGGAAAGAAACACAAGCAAAGAAAAATGCTTAATTGATATGGTCAGCACATTTTGATAAATATGACCATGTATATGCTGGTTCTCTGTGGCCCAAGGGAAAATGAGTAGTGTATGTTGTGAGAGATCAGATGGGATGGAAGGCCTGGTCCTTCGTGCCATACATCATGCTTGAACAATAAAAGATAAAGGTGGGGGGAGTAGCAGATGCTGGTGAGATGTTTCAAACTACCATTTAAATGAGCAAATTTATTCCAGATACTCTTTTTGATTTAATGCTTTACAATATACTGTATCCACAGAACAACCCTACAAAGTAGATATTATCTCATTTTCCAGATGAGAAAATTATGACTTCCAGAAGCTAAATATTGTATTAAAATGACATATGTGTTTAATGGTGGAGTTGGGATCTTTATTACTTCAAAGATCATTCTCCATACCACCACACCAACCTGTTTTTCATTTCAGTTAGTGTGGAATTCTGTAGGACTATACTACTCTAAAATGTGTAGTTTCATAAAATACCAAGGAAATTTAATGACAACCCTTTGCTTTGACAGATGTGCAGCTTTAAGAAGATGAGGTACAGTAAATTTTACCTCCGTGGGTAAATTAAATGTTGGAGCACTTTGACAGGTCTTCCAAAGTTCCTATTTAGAGGTAATTTCTAGTCAATCATAAATAAACTAAGCTCTTTCACAGTCCTGCTGCACACGTAGTAAGATGGAAAGGTACGAGAGCGGCACAGGTTTGGAGCAAAACTTCTTCATGCACTGTATGTAATAAATCTAATTTATACAAGGCAGGCGTGGCAGCAGAAAATGCAGTAGTGTATTTGTGTTGCCTCAAACCACCTTTTTTTGTCAGAAAAGCAACTCTGAAATGTTTATTTCCTGCACATTTACAAAGCTGTTTGGAAAACCCAGTGCTCAGAGATTGACCATGCAGTTATTTAAATTTCTGAGACTCTCAATTTATAACCTCCATCGCAACACAGGGCTCTGCTTATAATTAAAATTAAGGTTTCACAATTCATTCAATAAAAACAAGTTTATTTTAAAAGATGGTAATTAGCAGTGGTATGAAAAACCGATTTTTTTTTTTTTTTACCTTATCTGTAAAGTGTTTTTACCTTATCTGTAAATTGTAAAATCAGGTATCAAATATATCTCGGTGAAAAGGCAACACAGCAGAGTAGAGTCAAAAGCAGCACTCTGTTGTCAGACGTGGGTTTGAACACAACCTCACACCTTTCTAGCTCTGTGACTTCTGGCCAGTCATATAAACTGCTTAAGTCTTTCTCTTCAGGAGTATATGTGTAATTTAATCAAGAATTGTCGAATGTGAGCTTCCTAAGGGGCAAAATGCATCTGCCCTGTTTACATGGAACTGCCTCCTCACTAGCACTAAACCCACACACAGAAGGTGCTCTAAAACCTTTGCTAAATCATTAAGTTAACTGTGGCCTTCCAGAATTACTTTATTGATTAAAATACATCATGGGAATTTAGTACCTTGCCCAATCAGGCAAAAAAAAAAAAAAAAAAAAAAAAAAGTACAAAAGTACATACCCAACGAATCTAGCTTCTTTTTCCTGCAGTTAACTCATGATATGTTTTTAATCTTTTATTTCAAATCGTTTCTCTTTTGTCACATGAAGCAATGAGAAACTATTTTCTAAATAGGAAAACACTCCCATCAAAGTTAATGAAAAGGAAAGGCAGGAGTAATCTCCAATTCAGTATGTTAGTCCAAGATAAACTAATACAATATGGGGGAAAGACATTCTATATTGATGCTTTCTGAGTTTGTATTTCATACATCTCACAAAGGTAACTTCTGAGTAAAGCATGAAATATGTCTGAACTATAGAATTGGAGTTTGGCAGTCAAAGAGGTGAATAATCCTGCCAGAAACACTAAAATCACCTGTATATCTTATATTTAAATGACCTGTCTACTTAAATAGTTATTCTTTCAAGAGATATTTATTTCTCCCTGCTATGGTGACAGGGTATTATTATGTTCTTCCATTTATTTTTTTTTATAGATTTTATTTATTTATTCGACAGAGAGAGATCACAAGTAGGCAGAGAGGCAGGCAGAGAGAGAGGAAGGGAAGCCGGCTTCCTGCTGAGCAGAGAGCCTGATGCAGGACTTGATCCCAGGACCCTGAGATCATGACCTGAGTCGAAGGCAGCGGCTTAACCCACTGAGCCACCCAGGCGCCCTGTTCTTCCATTTTTATATTCTATTTTTATGTTCTTCCATAAATGTTAACATTAGAACCTTAAAAATTCTAAATATGCAATCAATGCAGAAAGAAAATAGGGAAAATGTGCAGAAGAAAAGACAGTATCCATCTTTAGGTAAATGTAGATTACTGGTTAAAGATTATATAACACTTTAATCTTTTACTTTTGGGTAGAGAGATTGGGCTTCTATTTGGGATGTTACTGAAGAGTTCTAAGCTAATAAAATACTCTAACCTTCTAAGATAGTTTTGTAACAGTTTAAAAATCATTCTAGAACTTTGGCTGTGAAGGTTTTTTGTTTGTTTGTTTTTTTCTGGTTCCAGGTTATATATTTATTTTAAAAAATTAACATTAAGATCAGCCTAATAATATACTTAAGAAACAAGCTGAACACATTCATCATAAATTTGATTTCCAATACTTTCCGTATTCCTTCTTAAAAGTTTTTCAGTTCTTCTCTTCTGCAACTTCTATTGAAAACCCTTACAGAATAAAAAAAGTTATTCAGACCTTTAAGGAGTAGGAGCTCTACAATTTGGTAAATATTGGCACCACCCATGATCAGTAATAAGATATTTTTTAAAGTTCAGAAACTGTAAGAACAATTCTCATTTCTTCAAAATATGCTTTTCCTGAATACTAACTAAGACTCCAGTTCTCCTTCAAATCAAAGCAAGGCCACACTGGAGACAAATCATGACGCAGGTTAAATGACAGTTCTACATGCTCAGATGATTTCACGCTGTTTGCCCCATTGACTCCTTCATGACTCAACATTCTTTGAACAACTGAGTGGCAGTCACCACGGGAGATTCAAACCAGACCTAGTTCCTGAAAATGAGAAGTTTTCGTTTGGTGGGAAATTGTGCATAATATTCTAAGTTCTATGACAACTGCATGATGGATGAAAATGTCTTGTGGGAGTATAGTTAATGCTTAAACAAATGTTGGTACTCAATGTTTCAACTGTACTGAAGGAGGATTTAAGAAGACAAAAAAAAAAGGGGGGGGAGCACTTATTACAGGCAGAGAAAATACACTTATAAAAGCAGAGAGAAGTGAAATAACAACGCCATCCAAGGATTTAGGAAATCTGACCTATTTCAGAGAAAGAGCAAAGATATTAGTGGAAAGCTAGGAGTCAGAAAATAACAGGCCTTGTTGTCCACTTCCTGAGAGTTAATCGGAAGGACACAATCAAGTTTAGGTTTTAAAATAATCATTTGGTTATGAGTGTAGAAATAGACTTAACAGGCATTAAGGGCCATATGCACAGCTGTTCATGCTGTATAGTGCACAACTCGGAGTGGGGCATCACTCATGTAGATTACACCATGAACGATTCTTCTTGGAACTGTGCAAATTATTGTCCTGGTACCTTAAGTTGGGGAAAGAGAAACCACTATCAGTCATCTGTGTTGTTTCTGTCTTTCAACTCCAGTATCCGGTGCCTTCATTTCTTTGCCCTTATACCTTCCCTCATCAAACACTGCCATTACGCTTCATTCATACTAATGAATAAATGACCGATATCACTACAAAATTTAAGCTTTCACAGTTTATAGATCAACCAGGAGGGAACAGAAAGAAATGTCTCTCTAACTCTAGAATTTCAGGCAGGAGTGAGACAAAGATTAGCTTTGGCACTGAAATCCATTCACCATCCACTGTATCTCCTTTAAGTCAACGGTGGAATACATGGGCACTCTTCACATCACCTGGGAAACATCTAAAAGGAAGGTTTCCTAGATCCATCTAAAACCTCATCAATCAGAATCTGTGATAAACTCCATAGGCGACCCTGAATGGATATTGCTAATCCTGGGAAACGAGGGCTTTCAAACTGCTCCCCAAGGGGAACTGATCATTGTATGTACTCTGTTCAGAATACAGTCCAGATTTGAGCTCAAAACTTACGGTGTGCCTAGATTTGGAAATTTCCATCAAATGAAAAGCATAATAATAGGAGTCTTTTCTGAGGCACACTAATTTAGGAGGTTGAGATTTTAGTATCTCGGACTATTCATCACTGATCAGAAACAATCAGGACACACACACTGATGAAGTAAACTCAAGGATTCTAATAGAAACCATCCCACCTAACAATCAAAACATCTTCATATTCAAGGACACTATTTATTACCTGATACTATTTCTAAGTCGATTTGAGTCTAAGTCAATTTCTAAGCCAGAGATGTCCTCCTCAGTTTCAATCAAAATCTGAATGCACTTGTACTCCCCTTCAATATCCTAACACTTCTGATGAGCCAGGAAAGCTCTTTTCTCCCACATTGTCTAAACATGATGATCTTCTGTGTGAGTGGATCAGCTTTTCAATCCCCTTCCTGAAATCTGGCATTTGGAATTGAATGCAACACTGCATCTGGCCAGTGCAGATTTTGTTAGATTAACCCTGTTCTATATGCTGTTGCTAACCACTGCTAATGAAACCCAAGGCAGCACTTCCTGTTAGAAAAGCCACGGTTTGGGCTTGAAATTACCCAGATCTTTATGTCTTATTTTCTATTTCTTCGTTTCTTTATAAAAAGATGCAGGCACTTTCCATATTAGAATTTTATTAAAAATTTTAAGTGCAAAATTTTATTTCCTCCTCTTCAATTTAATCTCATTAGTTTAGTATTTTATTTATTTACTTATGGTGGGGAGAGCAGTGTAGAGGGAGAAGGAGAGAGAAACTTAAGCAGGCTCCAAGCCTGGCACAGAGCCCAAAGCAGGGCTCAGTCTCACAAACCTGATTGTGACCTGAACAGAAATCAGATGAGAATCTTAATTGACTGAGCAACCCAGATACCCCTATTACTTTAGTATTTTAACTGGAGTTTAATGAAAATGTACTCTGTCATTCACATATTAGCTATTATTTGTAACACCAAAATATGTATTCATTTTTTGTCTATATTATCATTGATAAAAATGTTAAGTAGGGTAGTATCTTAAAGGATTTTATAATTCTTTTATTCTTTGACTCTGTTCAGCAAAAACTATTTACTGTATATGCAAATAGGACAGCCCTTTTAAGGTTTTGAAGAAAGAGATGAATATAGTATTTCTAAATAACTCCAACAAAAATAAACACACTTTTAAGACAAAAATATATAAAACATCTTCATCTTTTAAGCCATTAAAATAGCCATTAAATATTTATATACAAGGCACAGAAAGTAAGACTTTTAGATGACATTTCAGGGATAGAAAATAACATCCACTTCCAATTTTATAGTTACTTTCCATAAAGTTGATTTTAAGAAGCTGGTCTGATGGATCCACACAGAGATGATTTTCTAAAATACAATTTAAAGAAATTTTAAGACTAATTAGCAAAACTATTCTATTTAGAATAAAATATTTAATGTTAATAAGATTTCTTATATTTTTTCTTAATATCTCCAAAGAGATGATTTTATTTTTAATATAGGGCATGCTTATGACTGCACTCATGCATTTACCTGTTAACATGTTTCTAGACACATCTTTGTTAATAGGTTGGTTATACTCCACCAGCTTGTTCTAAATGGTGTTAAAGTAGATAGTATTTGTATACATATTTATTAATGTACTCTGCTTACATGCGAAAAACCCCAGCATCTTGCTTATTTTCTTAAAAAACTAATCTTTTCCATATTCTTTACTTCTTTTCCATATTCTCCAAACTAATTTTTCCCGTATCTTGTAAAATTTCCACATGGTCAAGTATAGCAAAATAAATTTAATGAAATACTGATCTATTAATGAGAAAAAAAATGTACACATTATGAAAAAGCTTAATGAGACTACTTCTAAGCAATCATCAATGAATAAAATATTTCAATCAGATATAGCATAATGTTAATATTTATTAAGTTTAAATGGGGAGCATTTGGTTCTTATACACTGTTCACTGTACTTTGCTGCACGTTTGAGATATAATACAGAAAAAGGGAGAAAGTCTTCAACTCCTTGTTATTCAAAGTAATACAGCATCTCCTATGTGCTATGTACATAATATGGATAATACATTGTTCATTCTGGGAAGATTGTTTACTTCCTATATTGCATCTACCAATTAAAATTTTCATGATCACGAGGGTATAAAATTATGAAAACAGAACTTCCTTTAAACATCTGGAAGTCAGAGATTACTTTTATTCCTATTTTCCATTAATAGTATTTGGAATAAATTTACTTCAGATAAAAATAGTTAATGTTTTAAAGTAGCTAAATATGTCCATCTTGACAATAAGTGTGCATTATCATTTTTAATAAAAGTAAATCTAAATGCTTTTCCTTTTTACTGTAAGAATTTATGAAAAGGAATTAACATACATAATAAGATGAAATGTTTCCCTTTCACACAGGCACAGAAACTAGCTGAAATCTAATGGGACACATATAATATAATCTTAGTGATGCATTTAAACCTATGTTTATTTAAAGATGTTATTAATATTATTTCTTTTTTCAAGTTTGCACTGACTTAGTAACAGTGTGCACTGCAATAATGATAATTTAAAAAAAATGCTTTTTAAGGAAATTTTAGTTTGGTATGATTATTTATCATGTGAAGTTAAAATAATGCACTTTCCTCTCCTGTCTTTTTCCATAAACAAAAGCCACAGTGCCAAGACCAAAACATAAGAAATAGTAAAATTATATATTTTTCTTCTTTTTGAACAGAAATAGCAATGCCAAGTTCAGTTTGTTCCATTGGTTTAAAGCCAAATAAATGGCAAAAAATAATGAAAAGCCTGGTCGTATCATGTGTCACAAGTTTCTATTAAAGTCCTTATGTAAATTTCAGATCTCTGCTTCATGAGACATGAGCACTCCTGCTCTCAGAAACTCCATGTCATGAGAGCAAAGGGAGAAGCGGGGAGGGAGGGAGAACCACACTGGCCTTGAGAATGAGAGGAACACATGTTTCTATATGGAAAAGGATATATTTAAATTCTATCTTCTCCTTGATTAAAATCAACATGACAAATTTCCCTCAGGTCATAATGGCAGTTTACAGTTCAAGTAATAAAATACCACCCTAAAACATGCATCAAGGATATTAAAATGAGGGAATCTTAACTTACCTGTATGCTTTGAAATAGAGAAGCTGGAAGGCAGAGGAATAGCATAAGAAAAACAAAAGGTTTTTTGGCCTTAGGATTTATGCTTTAGAAATCATTTCAATAAATCCTAGGTTGTTGCTGTATTTTATTATGAATTAATAGAGATTTCTTCAAAGCACCCTGGTTTAAGAAAACCTACTTAAACAGATGAAACTCTAATTTCATAAATTCTAACATAGGTTAACTTATTTTGGAAATATTCATTAAAAATCTACTATTTGGGGTGTTGGGTTGCCATACTCAGCATAAAATATACCTAACTGCTGGGATGATACTACAGTATTTACCAAAGCTTACTTAAAGTCATGCTGTATTTCTATGTCAAAAAGAAAACAAAATTATTCTAGGACTAGAGTTCACAAATCGACTTGATGTGTTGAGATATATTTTTTTTTAAAAACCATACAAGGCCTAAAAACTCAACAAATACATATCACATTGCTGCATTCTTGAAGTACAAGAGAACTGCCAACAAGTTAGGGCAGTGAGTCACCGTAATCCTAACCAGTGATGATGAGTAATAAAAATGGGTTTAAGACCTGCCAAACCCACCCCCCACCCCCATCACAAATCATGATGCCCGGGATCAAAGGGCTCTTATGCATGTTTTTATGCATGTTCACCTTCTCCATGCAGCTGCACTGGTCATAGCCTTGTCTCAACTCATGAGTGATCGTTCCTCTATTTACTAACCCTTTTTCCCTTGGGTGTCTTTTGCATCATTTCTGATAGCTTCTTTCCATTCCTTTGCTTTAATCCTTGGACAACTAGAGCTTTTATATTTATCTTCCTGATGATCACACTAGCTTAGCTTTTGAGATTTCTATTCCATCTGTTTGTCTCACTCACAATCTCCTTCTGAGAGTTTTTCTCCCAAACCTTTATTTTTAATTGCTCACTGAAGTGTGTATCACTGATGCTGTGTAAGCAACCTTCTGTACATCTGGGGTTAAAATGATTTGAAAAGAAGCATGGTTTCAAAATTCTAAATGGAAATCATTGTAGAGATCCAAGGGTGAACAGTCACCCAGAAGTATTTAATCATTGGGCCACAAAATTCAGGAAGCAAACTATTTTGATTCAAGTTTGATAACCTGCAGATCCCCAGTAAGAATAAGCTTTGACTTGTAACACTAAGAGTTTTCCAGGAATGGGTCATTACATAAGGCATCACCACAAAAACAAAACAAAAACAAAACAAAAACAAAATAATAAACAGAACAAAACAAAACACCCTCTGATCTGGAAAAATCAAACTTGACAAGAACCTTCATTTTTGCAAATTTTGAGATAATTTCAGTTCACTAATATTTCTAATGTTGTGCCAGGATTTTGCTTTGTAATTATTAGCACGAGTTCCTTGGATTTACTTAATTTTACACAATGGCTGCCTTCTACACAAAATGGGACAATTACTTAAACTGAGAACAGAATTGTCAAGCAACCTCCATTCACCAGTGTAAAATCTTATTAAAAAATATCAGTAGCTTTGATGACAATATAAAATCATGGGGAAACGCTCTTAAACAAACTTTTAGTTCATCCCCTACAATGGGAGTAAAGAAAAACTCCTATACCATGAATAAGATTGCTATATATTAGAAATATATATTTTTGCATATAACCTAGATGCATTACTAAGAAGTTAAATAAAAACACTCACTCTCTCCAAATTTCTATAAATTACACCTGCATCTTGGTGGATTTGTTGTTGTTGTTAGTGCACTAAAAGAGCTGTCCATGTTTAAAGGATCAACTATTTCCCACAGCCATTTCTTATCTCTGTTGCCTTAATTCACACCTTTTAGTTAACTGACCTTCTCTCTTCTGACCTTCTGCACTTCCCCTCACCTTCACCTCCTACTCTCAAGGGTGGTTTGTTCAGGTCAATACACCCTAGTCTTAGATTTTTATTTCCCATGAAAATCTAAAGATGCTCCGCTCAATCTTTTTTCTATCAGTTTTATGAAATAGGTAAAAATTTTAAAAAATCAACCCCTAAAACTTTTCTTTTAGAGTATGTTGCATAATTAATGGAGAACAAGAGCTTACTCTATGCCAGAGATGGCATAAAATCACTCAGTCTGCAATAAAAATGACTTCCCTTGGTTGGGTATTGTGATTCAAAGACAAAAGGAACAGTTCTCCAGATAGCACATCTTTCTTCTATTATTCCAGCGAGTGGAGGGCAGTATTACTGTTTTTATTTTCTTCGAAGTATGCTTTTGTGACTTAGTAAATGGGATTTTGCTTAAGCTATTTAAGCTCCTGCAGATAAAACACCTGTCATCTATAGCTGCTTATTTCATGTCTCTATTGTGTTTCCTGAAACAAACATAAGGCAGTACACGTGTCATGTGAATACTGTCCACAGTCCCCAAATAAGAGGGTCATTCAATAAGCATTAAACAACAGGTCTACTGATCTATAAACATGGAAGGGGGAGAGCATAAATGCCAGAAGCAATTTTCTCTTTTATTTCTGTGGACTTGTTTAATTCCTGTTCATCGATACCTTTTTAGAGAGACCAGGGAGTTCAATAAAGAGTGAATTACTCAAGGTTATGCGTTGGTTCACCAGAAACATTCCATGCAACTACCACATGGACAGAGCCACATTCTGTCTGAGGCTGCTCCTTGGAATCTTGTGAATGCTGAAATGTGGAAAGGGTGCACTTTCTCCTCCTTGTTTCTAGGAATGATTCTCCTGTAACTACCTCACCATAAAATGAATACGCTCTTTAAAATTGCTGAGTAGACTTAAAGATGGAACCTGAAAGCTTGCAAGGCTGTACACCTAACAAGTTATTTTCCCATTTTCCTATATGAAATAAATATTTATTATCGTCTATATGCATGGCAAAGAGACGATGCTGTACTCTTGCTGGTTCAAACCAGAAGTGATTTTGCCTCCCTGACCATGTCTGGACACATTTTTCACTATCACATGAACTGTGGATGGGTGAGTTCGCTATTGGCCCCTACTGGGAAGAGAGACCAGAGATGCTGGAGAAGTAATACACCACTGGGTTCAGTTGTTAAAAAGAAACACCATCTTCCTTTCTCAGAATAAAAATCCTCTTTGAATGCTGCAGACATTTTCAAAAATGTCCCTATCAGGGCAAATGTCTAAGACTGTACCTTATAAAGCTTGCCGATGTAAATTAAAGACAGAACAGTAAAACAAAACTAAATTAAAGCAATTTCCAGAATGTAAGGGAGAGATTGTCTAAAAGTTTAGATCTGACTAATGAATAATATTTAAAACAGAGGAGGATTTCATGGACAAGATGAGTATGTAACACCTATCTTGGTTTCATCTTTTAAATGCACCAAAAAGTTCTGATTTAACAAAGTAAAGATAGTGTACATCTCATGTAAATGATGTCCATAGCCCCAAGATAAGAGGCCATTAGTATTAAACAGTCAGGTCCTTTCTTGCCACCATTGTATGAGATGACAAGGCCACTCCCAAAACGTGTAGGGCTTAGGCAAATATAAATATTTGTCATTTTGTTCCATACAAACAAAATTCAAACAAATTCACAATACGACAACAACAAAAATTCCCTTGGAGAATTGCCCAAAAAAATGATAACAGTTGTTATATAAATACATGGAGGGGCGCCTGGGTGGCTCAGTGGGTTAAAGCCTCTGCTTTCAGCTCAGGTCATGTCCCAGGGTCTTGGGATCGAGCCCCACATCAGGCTCTCTGCTCAGCAGGGAGCCTGCTTCCTCCTCTCTCTCTCTGCCTGCCTCTCTGCCTACTTGTGATCTCTGTCAAGTAAATAAATAAAATCTTAAAAAAAATGTTTAAATACATGGAAAAGTAAAAAAGAAGAAGGAAGTGCAAGTAAAAAACACTGTATTTGCAGAAAAAGTAATAGGGACAGACAGCTTCTCCTCGACCACGAATTATTCCTTAGTGGCACATCGGCAGTTTGGACAATGTAATAAGGGACTCCCAATCTGCTCACATTAATCCCTTGGAATACATTCCTGAAAAATCTGGAAGGTTGTCTTTTTAAATACACTAAATGGAATTAACTTTAATAAAGTCACATGGCATTATTCCAGATAAGTCTGGGATAGCATTTAAATTACTCTTTACACTCTTATCAAAACACAAATTAATCCAGAAAAGAACTGATTTGTCACTGAATTAGATCCCTAGGAGGCAAAAGCTTATGTTTATCAAATTTAGTAGCTGTTATTAACAGATCATTTTCTTGAAGACCCAAGTGGACAGAACACTGAAGTATAGTAATTTGCCATTAAAATTCATCCTAAGACTTAAGAGAGTGCTGCAGAAGCTAGTTTTTATACGTACACGATCTTACTCTAGAAGTTTCACTATTTGGAGCCTCCAGTATGTGACAGACTTAAAGCTATGCTACTAAATACGACATAGATAATTTAGCATTTATTTTTAAATTTTTATTCAATTTATTTAAACTAATTTTAAGAAACCAATAAAACACAAAAAACAAAAAACAGTTCACCTACTTCTCCTACCCCCTACTCTTGAAACCATCAAAGTATTCTCTGTATTTATGAGTTTTTTTTTTCTTTTTTTAAGATTCCACACAGAAGAGAGATCATATGGTTCTCTGTATGACTTACTTCACTTAGATTATGCCCTAGGGGTCCATCATGTTTTCATTCTTATTTATGGTTGAATAATATTCCACTGTATGTGCAGGTGTGTATATTTAATACATGTAAGAATTTATCCCTTCATCTATCAATGGACACTTAGTTTGTTTCCGTATGTTGGTTATTGCGACAATGAAGATGGGGGTGCATATATCCTTTCAAACTAGTGTTTTAGTTTCTTCAGCCAGAAGTAGAGTTGCTGGATCCTATGGTAATAAAAATAAAATAGTTTTATTTTTAATTTTTTGAGGAATCTTCCTACTGTTTTCCACAGTAATGCACCAATTTACATTCTTATCAATGATGGATGTGTTCTTTTTGCTCCATACACTCACCAACACTTATTTCTTGTCTTTTGGATACTAACCACCCTGACAGGCATGAGCCTGATTTGTATTTCCCTGATAATTACGGATGTTGAGCATCTTTTCACATACTTGTGAGCCATCTATATATCTTTGGAAATATGTCTACTCAGATCCTCTGCCCCTTTTTAAATCAATTATGATTTTGCTATTGAGTTGTATGAGTTCTGTATATGTCTTGGATATTTGTCAATGTGTGACTTGCAATTATTATCTCTCATTCAACAGGTTGCCTTTTCATTTTATTGATAATTAGAAGCTTTTCAGTTTGGTGTGTATTTTTGCTTTTATGTTTTCTCTTTGCTTTGGTTGTCAGATTTAAAAAAAAAAAATTACTGCCAATACCCATGTCAAGGAGCTTACTGCCTAAGTTTCTACCAGGAGTTTTATGGTTTCAGTTGTTACATTCAAATCTTCGATCCATTTAAAGTTATTTCTTGTGTATGGTGTAAGACAGTAATCCAGTTTGAGTGTGGCTGTCCAATTTTCCCAACACCACTTATTAAAGAGAGGTTGTCTGTCCTTTCCCCACTGTATATTCTTGGATCTTTTGTCATAAATTAATTGGCCACATATGCGTAGGTTTATTTCTGGGCTTTCCATTCTGTTTCAGTGATCCATGTGTCTGTTTTTATACAAAAACCATACTGCTTTAATTACTATAACTTTGTAATACAGTTTGAAATCAGGGAGTATGACGCCTCCAACTTTGCTCTTTCTCAGCATTGCTTTGGGGGTGTGTGTGTGAGAGAGAGAGAGAGAGAGAGATTCTATGAAAATTTTAGGATATTCTACTGCTGTGAAAAATGCCATTGGAATTTTGATATGGATTACACTGTATTGCTTTGGGTAGTATGCATATTTTAACAATATTAATTCTTTGAATCCATAAGCACAGAATATCTTTCCATTTATTTGTGTCTTCAAGTTCTTTCATTAATGCCTTGTAGTTTGCAATAGACAGGCCTTTTGCTTCCTTCATTAAATTGATTCTTAGGTATTGTATTATTTTTGATGCAATTATAAATGGGATTGTTTCCTTAATTTCTCTTTCTGATAATTCATTATTAGTGTAAAGAAACATAGCAGATTTTTGCATGTTGAAATTATACCCCACAACTTTACTGAATCCATTTATTAGTGCTAAGAGTTTTTTTAATGGAGTCTTCAGGATTTTCTACATTTAATTTCAAGACATCTGCAAATGGTGATTTGGTTCTTCCTTTAGATGCCTTGTATTTTTTTCTTTTCTTTTGCTTTTCCTGGCTAAGACTTCCAATACTCTGCTGAATAAAAGTGGTAAGCGTGAACAGATTCTTAATCCTAGAGGGAAAGCTTCCCACTTTTCACTGTTGGATATGATATTAGCAATGGGCTTGTCACGTATGGCCTTTATTATGTTGAGATACATTCCTTCTATACACACTTTGTTGGGAGTTTTTACCATAAATGGATGCTGAATTTTGTCACTTTGTCTCCATCTATTGAGATGACTATATGATTTTTATCCTTTATGTTCATGTGGTATATCACATTGACTGATTTGTCAATGTTGGACCGTCCTTGCATCCCTGGAATAAATTCCACTTAATCACAGTGTATGATCCTTTTAATGTATTGTTGATTTTGATTTGTTAATATTGTGCTGAGGATTTTACATCTATGTTCATTGGAGATATTGTCCTTTAGTTTTCCTTTTGTATGTCATCCTTGTATGGTTTTGTTATCAGGGTAATGCTGGCCTCATAAAATATGTTTGGAAGAGTTTCCCTTCTTTTATTTCTTTAAAGAGTTTGAGGAGAAGAAATTCTTCTTTGAATATTTGGTAGAATTCCCCAGTGAAACTGTCTCATCCCAGGCTTTTGTTTGCTGAAACTTTTCTGATTACTGACTCAATCTCCCTGCTAGTAATTGGTCTATTCAGATTTTCGATTTCATCATGATTCAGCCTTGGTAGGCTGTATGTTTACAGGAATTTATCCGCTTTTTGGGTTGTCCAATTTATTGGCATATAATTGTTCACAGCAGTCTCTTAGGATCCTTTGTATTTCTGTGGTATCAATTGTAATATCTCCTCTTTCATCTCTGATTTTACCTATTTGAGTCCTCTTTCTTTGCTTGGTGAATCTAACTAAAGGTTGTTTTATTTATATTTGTTTTGTTACCTTTTCAAAGATCTGGCTTCTAATTTAATTTTCTTCTTAGACTCTATCTCATTTATTTCTTCTCTGATCTTTGTAATTTCCTTCTACTAACCTTGGGCTTTGTTTTTTCTTCCTTTATTTTCTTGAGGTATAAAGTTAGATTGTTTGAGACTTTTCTTATTTCTTGAGATAGATTCTATCTTTATGAACTTTCCTCCTAAAACTGCTTTTGCAGCATCCCATAAATTTTGGTATGTTACATACCTATATTTGTTTTATTATTTATTTTATTTTAATATTTATTTATTATTTATATTTAAAAATATATTTATTTTTATTACTATATGATAGCTTAGTATATCTGATAACTTATTTTTCCTATGAGAATATTCAGCTATCTTCTTGTATTGTACATACAGTACTTAACTTATTTAGGAACATACAATCCAGAATTCCATTGTCTACAGAACTAGATAAATCATTAAGTGGTCTTAAGTCTATTTGGTAAAGGCTGGTTAATAATCTGTAAGTCATCAGTAATACACTAAATAACTAAAGAAACTGCTAGTCTCTAACTATGTATTAAAAGGAGCCTGCTGGTTCCAAGTACATTAAAATCTTAGCAAGTTCACAAATTCATGAACTGAAGGAAACTTTTCCCAAAAGGCTCCTTGGAATCCACTCCGATTAGTGATTTTCTATTGCCCCTCTTCACTTCCCACTGGAAAACTTTTCTTTAAGAATTTAAAGAAAAATAAAAAACCAACTGCCTTCTGAGAATTTCATCTCTTCATTTGGTATTACTGGGAATGCTGCCAGGTAAGAGTTCTGCATGCTGCTGGAAGTCCATCATGTAGCATATTCCCTAATTTGGATGATCTACTATCTGAGAATATATACTTAAATAACAACCAAGAGGAGGAGAGGGAGTGGAAAGAGGAGGAGGAGATGAAAAAGAACAACAAGGAGAAGAAAAAAATGCCAGAAAGCTTTGAGTCAGCTGACAAATTACATCACACAATTATTGTGAGTAATAAATCAATTTAAATTAAATTATTGCTGAGTTTGCAAAGTCGTATGCAATTAAGTGGTATAATTCACTTGAAGCAATATATGCATTTTTTCCATCTGATAAATATTTGAAGGGCATACCTCTTTATTATCTGTGGCGGTGTACACATGATGTCGTTTTGGAGGACCACATCAAATCTGAGAAAATCTCTTAGTAAGCATGTGGAGGGAAGGCCAGGAGAAGCTTAACTCTATCTTACAATGATTAACGCTCTCAGTACTAGTTGATTATTTTTTATCCTCTACCTAAAGCTGACTTTAGGTAAAACTGTATGCTTCTTGCAGACCAAAGTTACTTAGTTCATTTTTGACTCCTTAGAGGCTTAAAAAAGTACCTGACATACATTGGTATTTTTTTGAATCAATAGAAAATAGGTTAAAATTTGTCTTGCCAGTTACCCACTCAGAGAAGGTGATAGACCTCTGCTTTTATTAGGCATTTTTGACGCTCAAACATCAAGCCAGTCCCCCTTTTTAGATATCCAAAATGAATTTACTCCATTTTTTCCTCCGTTCAGAATCTTCAACTATTAATCACCAACTTTTTGCACCTTTTCTCTACCAAGAGAACTGAAGTCATTAAGCTCACAGTACTTCTTTTATTTTATACTATCTGTCCCTATTTCTTATCCCTTATTCTGGGATAGATATCTCTACTTTCTTTCCAAAGCTTTTTCATTTGTGCTTTTTGGTGAATCTCACTTAAGAACATGATCAATTTTCCTGACTAGGGTGAATGGTAGGATTTGTGGTGAGGATTGGTGGCACGTGAGAAAAACAGACAAACAGATGCCAAAAGGGCCACTTTGGAAGAAAGTACATTCCCTTCCCTGAACCATACCATTTTTTCATCCCTTAAATGAAGCCAGTGTTGAGAATTTTTGGTGATTTCTTCTCTACACTGATCCTTTTTTCTTTGTCATTAATAATTATTAAGACACACACCTCACCTCAGCATAAAAAGATATTTCACTCATTTCTACTGCCATCCCTCTTCTAAAGCAAAACTCCTCCAAGAGAACATTCTACTACCTTATACTAGTCATTTAATTTCTGTATTCTGCTTTCTATCACTTCTTGATCAAAATGGCATTCTCAAAGTTCACTAATGTCCTGCTAATTACTATATTGAAATGCATTTCCCATGTTTTTCGTTTTCTTGAACCTTTGTTTGTGGTATCAATCATCTTCCTAGTATAACTGGATAGTATACTCTTTCGATTCTGCATCATTTCTCCTTTAACTGGTCTCCAAGTGAGGACATGGGCATGCTTTAATTCTCTCCCCAGGCCACTTCCCAGCCCTTCCAATGAGCCTTCCCCAAGAATCAGTCTTTCTTCTGTTTTTTCCTTATAATATTCTTCTACGATTTATCTCCTGATGTAATTCAATTGTGATATGTATGATTAGCATTCCCAACTGACTAGAGAACTCAGTCTGGCTCTAATCTGGCCACAGAGCACCAGAACAGTACTCAAGTACCTGTCGGAAATTTCCTTTCAGGACTGTCATTGTCACTTCTCACTTAACATTGTTAACACTGAATTCACTGTCTTCTCTGTAAACTAGTCTGTGAATGGCACGAATCATTCCTCAAAGTACTGAATTTCAAAATTTTGACCCTCCTTACTTCTTTGCCATGTCTAATCAATAACATCAATGACATTCTCAGAATCCTTCCTTTGCAGTAGTTCCTACAACAATCCTTAGCCAATGTGTTTTGACAAAGCAGTTATAAAGAAAATTCACATATTCAAACATATCCTACAGTCTGCCAGTTTAGACTCTTACCCCAGTTTTTCCCTTTTTCTCCCACTGCACTTCTAAAACCTTACCTGGGGTTCCTGGTGGGCTCAGTCAGTTAAGCATGTGCCTCAGGGTCAGGTCATGATCCCAGAGTCCTGCTAAGGAGCCCTGCTTCTGGAGTCCTGCTCAGTGGCGAGTCTGCTTCTCCCTCGGCTTCTTCCCTGTTCACACTCTCTCTCTCCTCTCACTCTCTCTCTCAATTAAATAAAATCTTTAAATTTTTTTTTTAATTAAAACAAACAAACAAACAAACAAACAACCTCACCCAATGTTGAAGGTTCACCCCAGATAGCAACTCCAGGAAGTAGTTCTACTAAGGATACTCTGTCCCACCCAAACTCCTATCACATTTTGTTTATACACTTAATTTTACACTTACTAGACCTACCTTATATTCAGATGACATATTCAAGTATTGCCCCACCCAAACATAACTTGTGAGCTCTTGGAATGTAGTAACCTCGTCAACTCAGTTTCTGTTCGAACTTAGATCTACTAAAATGCTGTACCCATAGTAAGTACTTAAAAACTTATTGTCTTCAATTAAACTAAACTGAGATGGGGTTTGAGGATCAGTAATTATTAAGAAATCTGTATTCGGACGCAGTCTGTTTGAAGTTCCTTTGAAATGGCTAAAAAGCTTTAGACATATTATCAAGGAAATAATAGCAAGATAAGGGATCAATGATCTAAAACATAAATACAGTGTCTTTTTGCCCCCAGTGGGTAATTAAAATTAGATTAGAAGTTATTCCTAACACTTATCTGAAATTTCCATGGTTTTTGTTATAGTTACTGTTTTTAGTTTTTGGGGTATGTTTTTACTTTTTACCTTGACAATTTTTATGAGTTGAGGAATCAACTCATTTTTCTGAGTTGAGGAATCAAAGTGAGACAAAGGCATAAGCATTGAATATACTTAGCTAGCTGAAAGGTCTCAGATAGACCTTGATGTTGATAATGGTATTTCATGCAAGAATGTTCTAATGCATTTGCCTTTCAAAAACCATCTCAGGCTTTCAAATGGGATCAAATTTTATGAATATATTTTGTACATGTGGAATTTTGAAGTTTTCTAGCTATGTGCAGTATCTGGAATTCAAAATTTTTCACTCTGGGTTTTTTATGTTTAACTCAAGCAATATTGAACTTTTATGACATTTTTTTTTCTAATTTATAATGACAGAGTGACCTATCCAAATCCAAAAATACATATACTCAAGTAGGTCATATGGGTTACAATGGCAAGATTTCATTCTTTTTTATGGCTAAGTAATATTCCATTCTATGTATGTATTTATTTATGTAAGCATGTATGTGTATGTATGTATCTACATATATATAATACATATTATATATGTATATAATGGCATGGATGGAGCTAGAGTTTATCATGCTAAGGGAAATAAGTCAGTTAGAGAAAGACAAATATATGATTTCATTTATATAAGAATTTAAGAAACAAAACAAACAAGCAAAGGAGGGTGGGGAAAGAAAGGGAGGCAAACCAAGAAACACACTCTTAACTCTAGAGAACCACTGATGGTTACCAGAGGGGAGATGGCAGGGCCGGGGTGGGGGGGTGTCAGCAAGTGGTGGGGAGGGATGGGTGAAATAGGTGATGGAGACTGAGGAGGGCACTCGCTGTGATGAGCACCCACCAGCAGTCGTATGGAAGTGCTGAATCACTATACTCTACCCCTGGAACCAATATTACACTGTATGTTAATTAACTGGAATTCAAATAAAAACTTGAAAAAACCCCAAATAGGTCGTATGAGTAAATAATACTTATTTTAAACAAACCTATACAGCACTACCTTACTTTGTAGGGGCATGTTGTCATGAAGTTACCGGCACATTTTGAATAGCAAAATGTTTTTGGTGGCAATAATCAGGAACTATTGAATTCCTTACTTGTGCTCATCTTTAATTTTTAACTGGTTTGGAATCACATGGCATTTACCATACATTCATCCTTTCATTCCCACTCTTGCAGCAAATTCTGATTTAAAATATTACCGGTGTGAATAGAGGGAGAGCTGACAGAGAAAACGGAGAAGGGAAATAAGAGTGAAGGAAGACAAGACATAAATTCTTTCGGATAACTAACTTCATCGGACTGGTTTATATTATTTACTAATCAAGTTGATAACGGATGAAAATAAAACCACGGCTATTAAAATCTCAGCTTAAAACAACTGACTGACTGGGTTTTATTCTCCCAGTGACCTAAATTAAATAACTACCAGGCAAACTTAATGATGGCACAGGTCCATATCAGCTTTGTAAAACACCTGAGAGAATCTCACATTTGAAAATGAATTCTCATACACAGTATTGCATATTCAACTTATTTTCTTTTAGCCATATTTTTTTAGGAGCAAATAGAAAGTGTGAGCAGGAGAGGTAAAAATGTCCCAAACAATTTTTACTTGGCCATCTACAATCACGTAAACACACAGGCTGCTAAGAGATAAAGGATTTTTCATCTTTCTTCACAAAATACCGCAGGAGGAGAGGGAATTTTCTTCGTGTAAAACTCAGCCCTCATTCTGTCAGGCAAAGTAATTATGGAAGCAAAACAAATCCACATTGTCTAATTAGGTCATTAAAAAGCATAAATGCGTCATGGAAGTTTTCCCTCTTGCCTAAGACATAAAGTAAGACAATGAAAACAATCTGGTAATATAGAAAGGTTCAGAATTTGTTTCTTTTCAAAAATAATAGGTCCTTTCATCTTTCTATTTCCCTAAGACGAAGACAGTTAATTTGGAGACAGAATCTGTAATTAGTTCAGGGTTTACTTTGATTATATTTCAAAATATTTAACCAAAAACAGGAAGGTAGAAAAAGAAAGAAAATACATAGAAAAATTATCAAAGGAAGTGAATAAAAGCAAGAGAGTGGGTTGCTGATCAAAATGTATTGTGCAGAGACAAGATGAATATAAAATCTACATTCATATAAACACAACCAATCTGGGATACCAAAAAGCTCTCAGGAAGAATACACAGGCATCTGCCTTTGGGATCTGAAACCAGACTTTAATCACAGCTAACTTAAATAAAAACAAATGGCATGATTATTTGCCTCTTCCTCTACTTGTTATTGCTTGAGTTTTACAAGACTCACAGCTCAGAACGTTAAGAAACAAAATGCAAAAATAAGGAAAGGAAAACGAACTTACCTGTGATCCTCTTGGCCCTCGCTTGTGGTCCCATTCTGAATGCCCCATGAGCTGTAATATAATATAACAATTACTGTAAATTCAATGATACTTATTTTATGTGGAGAATATTTTTACTTTTTCTAAAGAATAATTACATTTTTGAAATCTATGTTTTAATATGAATGTATTAAGTAGCTATCACGAATAAATTAACATGCTTAAAGTAATAATAATTTCTGGTTTGATAGCTAATATTTCAACTGGTAGTTGTTTTGAAGATGTTTTAATATCACTATGTGATAGAGAGAGTCTACTAATCTACAGCTTTATGGTTCTTTGTCAGGAAAATCCTAGAAAGATGTTAACCCAGGTAAAACTTTTCACATGCCATTAAGCTTCTAACTTATTAAGAAGATATGCTAGGGGCGCCTGGGTGGCTCAGTGGGTTAAAGCCTCTGCCTTCGGCTCAGGTCATGATCCCAGGGTCCTGGGATTGGGTCCCGCATTGGGCTCTCTGCTCAGCGGAGGCCTGCTTCCCTCTCTCTCTCTGCCTGCCTCTCTGCCTACTTGTGATCTGTCTCTCTATCAAACAAATAAATAAAATCTTTTAAAAAATATGCTAAACAAATCATTACTATAGCTTAATTTACTGTCATGAATGATAAAAATGAGAAGGCCAAAATATTTCAATCATTTTTAGTCCTGTTTTGATAATATCACAAAAATAGAGTTCTAAAGAGTGAAATGATTTAAAGCAAAATATGTCCCCAAGGTCACAAAATACAGATTTTCATTAAAAAAAAAAGAACCTTATAAAACATTATCAAGCTAGTCCCATAGTTGTAATAGCCCTGAGCTACTTGCTCACAAAGCATGATATTTAATTATTGAAAATAACATGTAACTAGAACACTAAGAAAATACAAGATATTGACTGAGAGGAATAAAATTCCATTCATCTGTCCAGTACACTTGCTACTCATGTGTACCAATGGAAGAACTCCCCATCACTAATAAGCTAGCATATGAACAGGACAGACTCTTCAACATATGAATATACCTTATTGGCTTTTCTATACAACAGCAATGACCCCTTAGTAGAGACAATAAAAAACTAGTATGTGTTTGAACAGCATTACCAAGAAATGTTTTTAACCATATACAAAATGGTAAGACCTTATTGATGGCCATACAATGTTCCTGATTAATAAGACAAAATTCTATAGAATTATTAAGTGATCAGTTTTACCCACACAAATGTACAGGTTTAACCTAATCTCAATCAAAAGCCATTCATATTGTTTAGGAAACTGAAAAACACAACTAAATACATTTTATCTGAGAGAATAAACTGATAAGAATCAGAAAATACTAGGAGAGTAATACCCTAGTGGGTTATTAAAACTATTAAAACATTCTAACATATAACCCAAATTCAAGGACAATGATTTAACACTCAAAATGTAAATGAATGATACGTAGTAGACAGTTGTGAAATGTCAAAATATGAAAAAAAAAAAATCAGTGAGTATCTAATGAATTAGTCCCCAAGTGGAGAAAAAAAAAAAGAGAGAGAGAGAGAGAGAGAGAGAAACAGATTCTTCGGAAAAAATGAGAGCTGAACCTTATACACAAATATAAATTGTAGATAAAAAGATTTAAAAAGCTGAAATGGTAAGTATAAAATAAAATCCAGGCAAATATTTAGACTACCTTGAAATATAAAGAGATTTTCCAAACTAAACAAAACAAAACACACACAGAGGATTATGATCCAGCTACATAAAACTTCAAATGTCTGTGCAAACATCACACTGGCAAAATATCTCTGTTAAATGCCAGGTAAAAAATAATATCTTCAGTACATTAAGAGCTCTAAAAATCTGAAAGTAATTTAACCCCAGCAAATAATTAGAGGAGTGGATAAAAACAGTTCACAAAATTACTATCAACAATCAATAATGAGTAACAATTTTATTTGAAGTGAAAAAGTTCAGTAGAAACAGTAACAAGAGATGACTATTACCCATTAAATTAGCACCCTGATCATACTGGTTAGAAGTCAGAGAGCTAAGTATGCATATATATTGCTAGCATGTAATGTACAGATACACACATGTATATATTTACACATTTATAAATACACAGACACACATATATATATATATCAATTTTCATACATATTGCATACTCTTTTTTTTTTCAAGATTTTATTTATTTGACAGATAGATCACAAGTAGGCAGAGAGGCAGGCAGAGAGAGAGGGGGAAGCAGGCTTCCCGCAGAGCAGAGAGCCGGATGTGGGGCTCAATCCTAGGACCCTGGGATCATGACCGAGCCGAAGGCAGAGGCTCTAACCCACTGAGCCACCCAGGCGCCCCCATATTGCATACTCTTAAAAATTCATACCCTTTCAACAAGAAAATAAAAATGTAAAAACTCAATAATTACAATGTATCAATCTCTGTATTATCCAACAAAAAGGGAACTATCTGCTAAATTAGAGTATAAAAAGAATATAATATAGCATTTCAAATTTGGTTTTTAGGGCCTTTTTACGAAATTAAATATGAAATCTTCATGGTATAATAAATGAAAAATATAACAAAGTAATTTTAAATTACTCATCTTTAATAAGATGTTCAGTTATTTTAAGCCTTGGAATTAGGGAAATGATTTAATTATAAATTGGCTAGCCCAGGTAATCATCATAAAAAACTGCTTATATGGCTGGTATTTCTTTAATGCTTTTTAAAAAATTTCTGTATTTAATGGCATTATATCTACTAGTAAATATTCATTAATACTCATTAACAGTTGATTATAAAAAAGTTAAACACTAATCAACTAATGAAATAGTCTGATTTAGTAACAGATAAATTAAGACCATTTAATCAGTTTTTCACTAGAACTATCGAAAACCTTCTTGATACATTTCAATCACCTGCCTTATTGAGACCTTGGGAATACCTTTTTGTCAATAACAGGAAGAAAAAAAATAACAGGAAGACAGGAAGCTTGTTTTGGCAACTTTAAGCAGATGATAGACTTGAGTATTATGCTGCTAGAGTAAAATAATTTAACATTTTTAAGTTTAAGTTCAATTAATTAACGTACAACATATTATTGGTTTCAAAGGTACAGACTATTGATTCATCAGTCTAGAGTAAAATAATTTATAAGCAGAAGGGTTATCTTCTCCTTTCCCTCACTGTTTTATCTAAGTCTTGGGAAAAATAACACTTTAAAGAAGACTGTTATGCCTTTTATTCTCTTGCTAATGAATTTCAACTAATAGGATAACTGAGTAAATTCTACTATCATGAGTATCACAGTAAAAAGAGGTCAATAAACCACAAACACAAGTTATAATCCACAATATACTGACTTGGAATATTTGATAATGACAGGTAGTAAATAAAAAAGATAACATTTCTCCAGGTCAGAACTAAAATAAGAAAAGCACAGATTTCACTGCCTTCTATCATTACCTATGTTTAAAAAAAAAAAAAAAAAAAAAAAGAATGATTTTTTTTTTTTAGTCTGAGAGCAAAAATTTTCAAAATGTAGTCTCATTTGGGGCATCACTTAGTACAGAACAAGAAGATAAACTTGATCGTTATAAGCCAGAACTTACAAACCTCCACAAGTTCACTAAATCTGACCTTTAATTTTGAAACATTCCATAGTAAAATCTGCCACATGTATTATATATCAGAGAGAGTTATTTCCTAGCATTATACAACAGACTACTAAGAGAAATTAAGGGTAAAGGCAGGGGCACCGGGATGGCTCAGGAGCTAAGCCTCTGCTTTCAGCTCTGGTCATGACCCCAGCTGGGACTGAGCCCCATGTAGGGCTCCCTGATCAGCAGGAAGCCTGCTTCTCCCTCTCCCATCCCCCACTCCCCCTGTTATGTTCCCTCTCTTGCTGTGTTTCTCTGCCAAATATATAAATAAAATTTTTTTAAAAAGGGTAAAAGCATTCTATTTTAGTCTATTATTACATATTTCTATTATATATTAATATCATTGTTCTATTTAAAATCTGAGTGGATCAGTAATGTGTTAATATGTCAAAATGTGTTTTTAAATACTATTACTAGTTTTCTCAAAGTATTGAAGAGTTCTAGAAATCTACATGCTAAGGAAAATACAATCTAAAAAGCAATAAACTCTGAAATGATAAACAAGATACTGTAATATTCTCTATTCAAGGAAATTCAACACGATTTTTCCCCTTTGGACTTGAGGAAATCATACAAAGGTTTTGTTTTCAATTAAAATAATCTGAATCAAACATCAACATTAATGATTTTAGTGCTGAATGTCTGAAGTTTGTTATAATATTTTCTGTATTTTTTTTTTTTTTTACATGCAGAGAAAGAGGTGATGGGGCTGCTGTCCCGCGTGGCAGGGCCCTCCTGTCTCCTCAATTACAGCGTACCTGGCACTGATAAGGGTGAGGTGGGGAGTGGGGAAGATAAGCACATGATACCACATGAATATTTGTCTCATTTGCACATAGAATTCATTTTACTGTCATAATAGCACAGTTCTTAGATCATAGACCAAGGACTGAAATAACCACAAGGTTTCCACTATCCTAAAAAAAAACCAAATCATCCATCGTGTGATAAACTGCCTGACTTAATCTTACAGATTATTTAAATTAAAATGAAGCATTTGGCCACAGGTTTCCTGTTAAGGCAGAAAGAGAGGGCTAAATGTTGTAGGAAGTACCGAGATACCTCAGTAGCCTCACTCTCTTGACTAATGATTAGGAGAAATCAAAAAACTTGCTTAGCTATGATAAATAATGAAAAGGAGAATTTGCGCAACAAAGTCAGTTTATTTCACAATTAAGTGCAAACTGCTGTTGATGAGATATCAGTGAGAAAGTCAAAACATCCTTTGACTCAAACAGGTAGGATTGGTATTAAGTTGCAGATGACAAGGGTAGGTATTTTGACATTTTCATGGGCTTAGATAAAAGACAGAAATGGGTCATGGACCATGAGAAACAGAAGTAGAAACAGCACATTTTTTCTTTTTGCAACTGAATTCATCTGGGCTAAACTTTCAAGACAAATGAATAGTAGCATGATACCTAGATAATTCTGGGAAAAGAGACAGAAAGTCCATTAACATGATATAATATTCTTTCTGGAGAAGGAATGCTTATAATTTTATTATTAGTTATATAAAGTTTCTAGAAATGTAAGAGAGAGACAGATACTAAGACTAGAAAAATGAAAAAAAAAAAAAGGATATTCAAATATATTCCAGTTGATAAAGATTACATGGCTGCTTAATTCAGGAAGAAAAAGGAATGTCTCTCACATATAAAAACTACCTTCTGAGCTATTGAACTATGATTACTCCTCTGGGAAAAGGCATTTTAATAAAAAGGTTTGGGAATATAGAGGTTACCAAGGTTATGACCACATATGCTGAACAAAAATCTTTCCATCTGAGGAAGGCATGCTCTTAAAAAAAAAAAAAAAAAGACCATCTTTCTTCTTTTCCAGCTCCCATTCATCAAGATAGGCAAAGTGGAGACCCTTAAAATTTTATTTCTAGGAAACAAAGTATACTTCCTTTAAAAGAAACACAATCTGTTATTTAAAGCATTTTGAAAATCCTAACTTCCTTGACGCTGAGTCATTTTTATCCTTATGGAATAAATTATTTTCTTTCTCTCTCTCTCTCTAATAATGCATTTCTACATCACTGTCTTCAGCTAACAGTATGTTACACAGTACTTAGTTCCAAGGAAAACAAAACCACTGCCAAACACTGAATTTAAAAAGTTCACAGGAGAAAGCAAAGGAGAAGTCAGCATGGAAACAAAATGGTTCTATCTAAGCAGAGGTATTTTTTAATAATAGCATGAGAAATGCAGATAGTTCAAAGTATATTTCTGTAGGTAAGAGACTTCCCTTTCTCATTTCTAGGTTTTTCCCTGAGCTGTAATCTATTACTTTCTGTTAGTTAACATAAAAAAGAATGCCTTTTAAGGGATTCGCACTAAGAAATATTTCATCATAGCTATAAACTGAAAAGAGACGAAAGCTGCGTGAGAACCAGGAGAAATGTAAAGACAAATTCTCTGCATGTCCTTAAAGAGGGGAGAGTTTTAGACTGGAGAAAAGGTAACAATGGAGAGCAATAGTAACATTGTCATCTTCGCCTTCCTCTCCAGAAAACCATTCTTCTGTTTCACTTGTTGAAAATTATTTGAAAACATAAAAACAATATACATACACTGTTGTATGCAATATTACATAAATGTACATTGTATATACTTACATGTACTATGTATGGTACAGATAAGGATGACAACGTTACTACATAATCCCCTTTGCATTGCATCATTTAGTCATTACACAAATCCTGACCACATATTTATTGTATGCCTGTTATGGTCAAGAAACTATTCTAGGCAAAACCTACCCATCCATGAACAAACCAAGATGCATCTCTCTTCACCTGGCTCTTACAATCCTAATGAAAGGAGATGGAACATAAATGAATAAACATACCAGGTGATGAGAAAGCTTTGCAGAAGATGAGAGTAAAAGATGGAGAATCAGTGACTAATGGCAGGTACAGGCTGGAATAGAGCTGCTTTCATGTAAGCAGAGATCAGGGAAGTCCTTCTGAAAAAGTGACTTTTTTTTTAATGAGAGAACTGTAAAAATGAGAGATGTACGCACAGATATCTGGGGGACAGTATCCCCAGATGGAGGAAATAGAAGATACCAAGATCTTGAGACAGGAGTAGAAGTGGTTAATTTGAAGATGAGTATGGTGCTCATAAGCTAAATTTTTTTTAAAGGGCTGGATCTTTTATACCATGGGTATATATCTGGTATTTACTCCCTTTCTCTGATATGGAATTATCTAAATTTAATCATTCGCTCCACTCTTTAAAAATTGCAAAGTACATTCTGTAGAGCAATAAGGGCCCAGGGATTCTCCCTTCCCCAAACTCTTCCTCAATTTTATTCAAATCAACATGAATTTATGGAACAGATCCTACACTCCACAAAGGCACCCTGTGATTAGCCATATCACATGGCATAAATTTGTCGTCCCTCTACACGTTTTTCCAAGAGTCATAAGATAGGTAAAGAGCAGGGCTGCCTTTTAACTCCATTTACTATGAGAGGCACTGGAACATTCATTGATAAACAAATTAAAGCTTGTCTTTACCATTAGCATGTTCCCTTTGGATTCTTCCCTTGGCAAACTCTTTTTATAATCTCTTTACTACTTACTTAGGCTTTCTCTCTCCCGGATTCTAGGTGGGAAGATGGGCCTGGACTGCTGACTCCCCCATCTGCATTGATGGCAATGCCCAGCCTGGGAAGTCTACACAGGCTCAACCCCTGTCTAGTCCTTTTAGGGGAACCGCTCTCAGTCCTTTATATTCCTTTCCTTCTCCTATTTTCAGTGGACTAAGAAGTTCACCATGACAATGTGCTCTGCAGGAAAGGGACACCAAAATCTTGTACACTGTATATACTTACGTATACTTGGCCTTAGTCCAAGGGTGTTAAGAGAATCCCCGAGGATCCCACATACTATTCCCAGCCCTGCGGGGCTCTTCCCTAGGGTATGGGGCACAGAAAAGCCTAATGCAGGTGACACAAAGATTTACCCTCCTTTATAATTAAATGGACAAACTGGGAGGAGACTCGCTCAGCCTCCTTTGGTAAACCAGATAGGACTGTTGGAAATAATACCAAAGATTTTAGGGGGAGGCAGGACATGTTTACATTACACAGAATACTGCAAAGAGCCACAAAATTATTCATCAGATACATCCAAGGGCATCATAAAGTATTGTGGGGGGGGGCAGCTGTCACCATGGCTTGCCCTTTACTCTTAGTGGGGGGACAAGAGCACTGAGTCTTTTTTAGCTTCCTAGTCCCAGGCTTTCATGCCTCAAGGATCTTAAGGATCTTTCTCAGGATCTAAATATGTTTCTGGTTTTGTTTTGTTTTGTTTTCCCAGAGTAATTCAGCTTTCTCCTATTCTCCCCATCTTGAATCTTCAGACAAATTAGCAGGAAAAAAAAAAAAATTCTTTAGGCCCCTTAGCATTGAGAGCCTGGAAACAGTAAAGCACTAAATAACTAAAATTAAGGGATTTTTTTTTTCACAGTCGGTAATAACTACCTAAATTCCATCCACTTGGCACAGAATAAATCCCCGATTCTTACTCTTAGTGTTCCAACCTAGTATAAACATCAGAAACACGAGGGAATGAGAAGACTTCAAATAGAAAGAAATCCAAATATTCCGGAGTTTGAAATCCCAGCCTCTCTCCTGCAAATCCTTCATCTATTTCTGGTAATTATGATGATATTCCCACACTCTGATTAAGAGTGTTTCCATAATTCTATTTCTGTCTCCTTTCTCACAATGATAATCATTGCCCTAAACCTATGTGTGGCCACTGATGAATCAAACCTTCCATTATTTTTATGTATAATCCTGACAATCTTGAGGACATCGATTTTGGCACTTTTACTGCTAATTTCCATTTTTGGTACTACTATTAATAATGCAGTCACATCAGTCTTATGCTTAAAAAGTACAACAGTTCATAACGAAATAGCAATAAAGTAAAATAAGCTTGTGAAATACTGCAAAATAGAATTCTGAGATGGTCTCAATATATACTAGCATTGTTAAAGTTTGAGGAAGTCTTAAAAAAAGGAACATAATTCAACTAAACATTTCCAGAAGTATTTGATCATAGAACAAGCATTCCAGCTACAAGTGATTAACTCTATCAACTCTACTCTAAGTGAAATGCTCATCTCTGAGCAGCCTTGAATGTGACTATAAATCTATACTTCACAGTTTGTATTATTTCTGCCAATTTATGTAACCGAGTAAAAATCTTTGAAAATGGGGATCTCATTTATTATTTCCAGCTCTTTACATGTTATTTTTAGACAAGATCATGTTACTATTTCTCAGTTTCCCCTATATATATTCAGTTTCCATTCATATAATGCCTCCTGAAAGGACTCATTCAAGAATATTTTCCCCCCCTCAAAAATTATTAAAACTCAGTCAAATCCACCAGGACAGCTTCATGAAACTAATCTATAAAACTGATCTTAGAAGAAAAATTTGGAAATCCCAAGGAAAATAGTAAAATCCAGAAAAAGTCTTAGTTGTGGCAAAAGCTGCAACTCAAGATTCATTTGGATAGCTCTAAGATTTTTCCCCCTTTTTCTTAATCAGACATTCTTATGTATTGTATGTAGTGTAAACAACCTATAATTTCTTTAATGTAAAAGCATTAAAATTAAAAAAGTGTGCTGAAAAGTGGGAAAATTACTTTGATCCCCAAATAGTTTAACATTTGTGAACCTATAAAAATATAGATATATTACTATTTAGTTGTTAAGGCCTTACGTATCAACAAAACAAACTAAATCTGAGGAAAATTTTCCACTTAAACCATCTCTCTTAGAAATGGTCTTAAAAGTCAATAGCATGACTTTTCAAAATAAATCTCAACAATTCATGTTGCTTAAAAGACTGAGCTCATTTTAAGTCTCATAAAGGACATAAAATACTGAATTAGTTTTTTACAATTTCTTCTCAATGTGAAAGTTACATTTTTCCAAAAATGCTTTTTGTGAATTTTTTAAAAGTCTTATTCAATGCTAAGCCATGTTTCTCATTAGCGCCAAAAAAACTTAAGCAAAATGACATAATTCCCAACATTTTCCAGGCTACTTCCTCCTCATCAAACAGCTTCACTTTGGGGTTGGTGAGAAAAGGACAGATTCAGTTAAGTGGCAGACAACAATATATGTCAACTCCATTACATGTCCCTTGGGGTTCTTCTTTTCCTCTGAGCTTGGTATTGCCAAAAGTACTTTAGTTCAACTTTCTACAATTAGTTAAGTTTGAACAGAACATGTCCATTACGTCCTCAAATTCTTAAATGTTGTTGGAAATAATTTATTATAAGGCCAGAAGATACGCTCTTAGCTCATGCTTAAGGCAGAATATATATCCACATCCCCAAATTTGACTGAGCCCTTCAATTCTTCTTTATGGTTCCAAGAGCCATTTGATATGTTGAAAGTCATTTCATCTGTTTGTTTATACTGCAAGCAAAGTTCTTTCATGAAAAAAAGTTTTCTTGGAAATTTATTCCCTTTAGGGACATATTATATGGGTCACTAGGGATGAGGGAAAAGAAATTGGAATATAAGATGTCGTGGCAAGAAAAAGGGAAGGGGGGAAGAAGAAAAGTAGGAATATAGTACTATCTGAAGTTCTTTGTTGTATGAACTCTTTGAATTTCAAACCTTATGAACTTTCAATTACAAACTTAATAAATACTTTGTATTGTATGAGGTGGATAGTATTACAGGTGCAAGAAGAATGGCCATGCTCTTCTCTCAGTTCTTACTTCAAGTACTAGGGTAGAGAAACTTACTTGCCTTTTTTCTTTCTTTCTTTCTAAGCGTTACTATATGCCAGAGCCTGTGTTAAAGGCAAAACATTAAAAAAAGGAAGAACTAAAAAAGTTAATTTGGAAGAAAGAAATACAAGGAAATAGATACACAGCTAACAATGGCTATTAAAAAAAATCATTCTAGGTTGTAGAAGACCAATTCTGATTGTTGTATCAATTCACCACTGACCTTGTCAATTTGAATCAGTAATATAAAACAGATGAGATGTTGGCACTTTAGATTCCTTATGTAAATTGAAAACTCCCTGGATATTTTTTGGGGGGAGAAGGGGACATCTTGAAGGAAGTATATAATAATTTTTTTTTTATTAAACACATTTTCTTTGCTTCCAACCATAACTGGGAGTACTAAAGATTTTACCAAGAAACATGTTTCAATATAAATTGTGATTTAGAAATATGGGGAGGGATGGAATTTGACAAAATATTTGTACATCACTGCTACGTCAGAGCCAGCCTTCTTTAATGAAATTGCCACAGAAAATTCTTTAGTTTCTAATCCTTTGTTGAGAAATTCAAGGATTAGAATTGTGGGATTCAAAAATGATCAGGAAGTCATACTTGAAAATTGAAAATTATTGTCATTTATGGGAATATTAGGGTGATTTTCCTGTTAGCCTATGTTTCTTCTTTTTGGGAAGTGGTCATTAGGGAATGACTGCTCCCCTCATGTTTCTGGCTGCAGGGTATGCACAATATGTCCACAACAGTCTCCTTGGAAGGATAAAATCTGGAGTCAAATTTCTTGAAATGAAATCCCTATTTCATTTTTCCTAGTTTCATCAATCTGAGTAAATTATTTTATCATTTCTAGCTCCAGTTTCTTCGTTTGTAAAATGGAGATGATAGTATTACCAACTTCACATAATTTTTATGAAGATGGGATAGTCAGTATAAAATCATGCAACTGGCTTCTCACTTATTTTAGAATTAAATCTAAACTCACTGCTATAACCTCAAGGCTTGAATATTATTTTCCATGCCTAGAATGAATTTTCCCATTTCATCTATTCATCCCTTCTCCTCCATCCACCCATTCACCCAACATCAATAAATATATATATTGAGCACCTACTCTCAGCCAGGCTTGATACTGGGTACTGGGGTTAGGGAGTAAACACAGGAGGCCAGCCTTGCTTTCACCTCCCCCCCCTTACTCTTCAGCATGACTATTTGCTTCCCGTACTTACTGCAGTATGAAATTATCTTGTCTATTCATTTCATTACTTGTTTATTAGTCTGTCTCCTGTTGTAGAAAGTGAGTTTGAGGATAGCAAAAACTTTTGGTCTCATTTTCTATGTGCCCTGGGTCTGGTACCACTTCAGGGACTTAATAAATATTTGTTTAAAGAATGACTGATTGATTTGCCCAGAATCTGGTCTTTCGTCACTTGCCTTATGTGACCAAAGCCTTCTAGTTGCTCATATCGTATACACTGTATTCTTTTTCCTTCTTCACAGAACCCCAATTTTCATACGGATGGCAATGCACCCCACTTAAAAACTACATTTCCTGACCTCCTCTCCTCTACACATTGGGCATCCATGGGACAGTCTTGGCCAATGAGATATAAGCAGAAGTCACTGTGTGAAACTTCCAAGAAAATTCTTTGAAAGAAGAGACTTGGCTAGCTTGTCTCTTCTGCTCTTCTATCTTCCCATTCTTCCTCCTAGAGGGGGTATAGGATTCTGGAAATGAAGCAATCATCATCTGACACAAAATGACCATGAGGAAAAGATAATTGCTTCTGCCCCCAACAACCTGAAGCCATGAAAATGTCATTATTGAGTCCTATTTGAGCAAACACATACAAATGCAACTTTCCTCTCTCCTTCTTTCTCTTTCTCTCTCCCCCACCTCCAGCTCTCATGGAGGAGCAGCAAAAATGAAAGGCAATCAATATATACCAAAAAAGGCCTTGAAAATGGAAAAGAAACAGATCCACACACATTAACTACCTTTGGAATAACTCCAAGGCAAAATCATAACATGCCAACTATAAGAGGGGTACCCAGGGAAATAACTGATGTCATCAGTTTGATTTTCATTATGGATATGACACATATATCAAATGCAACTTCATGAATTAAACAAACACAGTAGAAGTAATTTGTGGGTGTCTCAGTTCCCTTTGTTGCCATACACCTGGATCTCGAATAAAAAAGGACTATCACTTCTTTAAAGAGAGAGAGAGAGAGAGAGAGAGAGAGAGAAATGCCCATAATGCTGAGAACCGTGTAAAATCCAGTTTGGAGACCAGATTAAAATAATGTTTTTAGAGTATGTTTTGCAGAACATGCTGTTAACAGTTGTTTCAAATTTTAAAAAATCATTAAAACAGATTTTAGAAATAGTGGGCTAGACACATGTTATTTTTAATACAGAACTTCACATGTCATTTAATATTACGACCTCTGAGAAATCAAATGAATTTCTCAATATTTTCAATTTCCCAAATATGTTTCACCTCAGAAACTGAACTCATTTCTCATGCAGCATCTTATGTACCATTAGAGCACAGTTTGTGAAAAAATGAAATCAAGAATTTTGTTCTTCAAAAGTTTATAGTTTCAATTAAAAAAGCTAAAAATTTCAGAGAAGAACAAGTACTTGTAGATGAGTCATGAAAATGAACATTAACTTTAAAATCCAGCTTTTAGAGTCATTTGTCTGATTTTTGTTTTTAAAAAATAAACATGCTTGGGGCACCTGGGTGGCTCAGTGGGTTAAAGCCTCTGCCTTCAGCTCAGGTCGTGATCCCAGGGTCCTGGGATCGAGCCCCGCATCGGGCTCTCTGCTCAGCAGGGAGCCTGCTTCTCCCTCTTTCTCTCTGTCTGCCTCTCTACCTACTGTGATCTCTGTCTGTCAAATAAATGAATAAAAAATCTAAAAAAAAAAAATGCTCAATACCTGCATCAAGAAGTGAAAAGACAATTCAAAGAATGGAAGAAAATACTTGCCAATCATAAATCTGATAGGGAATTTGTATCTAAAGTATTTGTATACAGAATACAGAACTACAAAAACAAATTAACCCAACTAAAATGTGGGCAAAAATTCAACAGACATACTTCTTTGAAGTATCAAAGAAATTATCCAAATGTCTAGCAAACACATTAGGAAGATGTTCAACATCCTTAGCTTCTGGGGAAACACAAATCAAAACAACAATGAGATACCACATTACCCCCACTAGAATAGCTATAATATTTAATATACCCACAGAGGATACAACAAGTATTGGGGAAGATGTGAAGAAATGAGAACCCTCAGACTCTGCCGGTGAAAATGTAAAACGGTACAGCCATTTTGAAAAACTATTGGCAGTTTCTCCAGATGTTAAACATGTAGTTATCGTATGATCCAGCACTTCAGCTCCTAGGTACATACCCAAGAGCAATGATAACCTAGATCCACACAAAAATTTAAATATGAATGTCCATAAGAACATTATTCATAACAGCTGAAAAGTGGAAATAATGCAAATGTCCATTAATCAATGAACAAAATGTGGGATAGTCATATGATGTACTTTTTAAAAAGACTTTATAGAGCAAGAGAGAGCACATGAGTAAGCAGGGGGAAGAACAGAGGGGAAGAGAGAGGAAGGGGGGGATGAATTGTAAGCAGACTCTGCCCTGAGCATGGAGCCCTACTTGGACTTGATTTCACAACCCTGAGATCATGACCTGGGCCTAAACCAAGAGTCAGATGCTTAACCAACTGAACCACCCAGGCGCTCCACGATGCAATTTTGTCTGTCAGTAAAAAGGAGAGAAGTTCTGATATATACTATGACGTGGATGAACCTTTAAGACATTATGCTAAATGAAAGAGATCAATCACCAAAGACCAAAAATAACTGATTCCTTTTGTAAGAAAAGTCTAGAATAAGCAAATCAAATTCATAGAGATGGAAAATAAATTAGTAGTTGGCTGGGGCTGAAGGTGGTAGCGAAAGAAACAGAAATGGGAAGTGACTACTGATGGATATGGGATTTCTTCCCCCCCACCCCAAAGATTTTATTTGTTAGAGAGAGAGAGAGCACAAGCAAGGGGAGTGGCAGGCAGAGAGAGAAGAGGCTGCCCACTGAGCAGGGAGCCCTATGCAGGACTTGATCCCAGGACCCTGGAATCATGATTGAGCTGAAGGCAGATGCTTAAGCAACTGAGCCACCCTAGCATCTGGGATATGGGATTTCTTTGGTGGGGGGATGATGAAAATGTTCATGGTTAGACAGTGGTGATGGTTGTACATCTCCCATGAATATATAAAAACCAATGAATTACATACTTTAAGTGGGTACATTTTATGGTATGTGAATAATATCTTAATAAAAGTTTCTTAATAAGCGTACATATTCCAAACTGAAGAAGCTCCTTAGAGAAAAATCATAAGCTTTAATCATCTCCATTTAAACTTGACAATTGCTGCTAAAAATACTGTGGAACAGAGTAGAGAAGTATAGTTAAGTTCCTGGTGTATAAGATATTTTACCTTTATTGAACAGTAAATATAAGCAAATATAAGTAAATATGTCTTATTTCTGATAGAAAATGTAAGTGTATGCATGGTATTATTATTCCTATTAACAGCTACTGTGGAAACATTTAGGAAACTTTCCACTTATACTAGTTCTACCTGCAGAGCTTGAAGCAGAGGGAGATTTTGTAAGTACTTACAGTGTTTTTATTTCTAAATTGGCTCCAGGAGTAATTCTCCACTGAAGAGATACAATATCTGACATTTTGGGACTTATTTTAAACTGCGGTTCACACAGTAGCTTTCGTTTTCCTTTTCTCTGTGAGCAAAACCTCTCTCTAAATATTTGAGTGTCAATTATAACATTAATATGGATATTCAAAACTTTAATAATCTTTTAATTCTTCTCCAAACAATTAATGTTTTGACCACTACCTTCCATATATATTAATATAAATAACCACAAAAGCAGATATCGTATGCCAAGAACTGTTGGATACTTTGTGTACAACGAAGTTGGATGGAATTCTGGCCATCTCCTTCTAACAGAGGAGAGAGAAACACAATCATAAGCACACACTTGTTTTTTCCCACTTGTGGTTGAGTCCTTACTGTGTGCCAGGCACGCATTATGTATCTTCTATGCATTATTTCAAAACTCCTCCAAATAATCCCTCTGGAATAGTATCATTTCCCTTCTCATAAATGATAGAACTGGGACATACAGAGAGCTCTTTATTACTTGGATTCTGCCAAAGGTCCCATAGCCAGCATGCATACACAGGAAGGTCTGCCTTTGAAACACTAGCTCTTACCCTCTACATTGTACTCCCTACATAACATGAATTAATCACAAATATGGAAGCAATGAATTCCTCCCTGAGACGTAGAGGGCAACCATGCGGGCTGAGCTAAAGACAGGATGTGACGTTTGGATTGGTTTTTAAGCTATGTATAGAAGACTGCCAGGGTTGGGGGAGAATTGTAGGTAGGTTGGGGTCAAGATACAGAGATCCTTGTACATAGGGTGAAAGGGTTCATAATATATTTTAAAGGCAAAAGGAAACATAACACACGTTCAAGAATTATATGAACATATTTGTGCTTACACATCAGACTGTGTGAGTGATAGGGCAGCTTGTGGGAAGAAGATTGATGGCAAGATCTCCTAGAAGACCCTACTAAACATGGAATTAATATAACATTTTGAAATTAAAGTTCGTACTCATCCCCTTATTCCCATAAGGAAATGTCTAATCAATTCAAGATACATTTGAATTGAAATATAAGCATTGCATCCTTTCATATTCAAAGACTAAGGCCATAAAATACTCATGATCCCATCAGTGTTTTCGTCTGAGGTTGTAACTGTATCAACAGGTATAATTGAGCAAAGAAAACTGAAGCTTAATAAATTAGAGACCCAACAAAAGGAAACAGAGAATTAACAACTCAGAAGAAAAGTAGGGGGAGAATCTTACAGTATTCTTCCTTTAAATAGGTAATTTAAATCAACCACAGCTGAGCACATGTAAAGGGTCCTTGAGCCAGAAAAATATATCAAAAGGTCTAGAGTGGTTGATAAGCACTCGGATTTCCATTTCTTTAATTACATAGATCAGTCAGTATAAGGGCTTGTTCCATTCAGGACACTGCACTTAAAATATAAATGTAAATTCGAATAAGAAGATTCTAAAAAATTAATGACATGTATTACCCATTTAAGTAGATTATAACTTATCACTGGAGAGACCAAAAGGGTTAGTAGACCAGGGAAGAGCAAAAAATGGAAGCCTTCAGAAAGGTAAGGATACACATGCTTCGATGAATACATATTTACTATTCACTAATTGAACACTTATTGAGCATGTACTAACTGCCCGATGCTGGGTTCTACCAGAGAGATCAAAAGCTCAGAGTCTGACTTGAAGGAACCCTCATTTTCTATAGGAAAAGAAAACACGCAAATGAAGAATTAAAATATACTATTACAAACCTTAAAATAGCTGTTGCTCAAAGATAAGAAAGGTTGCAGAAATCATTTAAGATGTGCTTGGAAGGCTGAAGGAGGCTGTGACCAAAAAAAAGAGAAGGAGGACAAGGGATTTAGAGGTTCATCCCTAGAGGATGGGTCACTGGCAAATGCTCAGAATTTCAAAGCACATGAATCATTTGTTCAGGAAAAGAAGACTAATTCATCGATGGGCTCTATTTAGGATGCACTAAAAACGGGGTGGCACATTTTGGAGAGTTTGGTAAGGCCAGCTAAGAACTTGGACTATTTACACCATGGGCTAATTCAGACACTGTTTTGTCCAGATTTATTCTTTAGAAAGGTATCATCTATGACTGTATAATAGATTGGGGTCAGGTGAAGGTGGGAGCCTGTGTGAAGACCAGTTGAGAAACAATTCTATAATCTGGGCAAGAGATAAGGGGGAACTGGGACAAGGCAGAGACAGCAGGAATGGGAGGAGATGAGGGATGGGGAAAGAGATTCCTGAGGGAGAGTTCTATCGACTCAAAGACGACAAAATAAAGGCAGCTTCAGAGATAGGCAAATCTTAACAATCCATGTACTTTTCATACTGTACCACAGATATCTACCTTAAAAAAGGCAAATTCCTTAAGTGCAGGCCTGTTGACCAAGAGCTGAGCCTAACACTGAGTGTCTCTGCCCACTGAGATGCTCCAGAACTAGCAGTTTGATTACTTAAATGTGGCAATATTAACATAATAATAGGACATGGATAAAGGGCAATAATCCAGAGAAAACAACAGTGCAGCTTGAATTCTAATATCCAGTTAATACCTTAGTGGTGTTATGTTTGTAAGTTTCCTCAATAACAGCACAGGACCCCTGATACATTCTTGTAGATTGATTTGAATAAGCTGCCCTAAAGAAACTATTACACAGAAACCTGATACCAGGTGCCTGCTCAGCCCAAATGTTTGTCTCCTGTCAGTACTGCTAATGTTCACATTAAATGCTAGTCATCTGACTGTCACATCCAACTTATATCAATGCTGTCAATCTTAATTTGTAAACTCAAGACTAAAGACTGACTTAATTCATTGTATACCCAAACAGCACTATTAGCTTTTAATAAATGCTGACTGTGGCTATTTAAAATAATTTCCAAAATAAAATTCAAAAGAATTTTCAAATATCCATACAGTCCACCGACTAGCTGTACTTTACTAAATACAAGTGTGACAAATGCCAAGCATTCCGATCTTCATTATCCATCCTACAGATTTTGCCAGAATTTACCCTTTTGTCCAAAGCATCTATAATTACTTTTATTAATAGCTTTTCTTTCTATATATATACTTTTCTCTATAGCTTTGTTAAAGATGGACTCCAGATTTCATAATTAACTTGCATTCAGAGAATATACTAGTCAATAAGGATAAACTCATTAAAAACAAAATTCCTTAACGTTTCCAATGTATTTGCTTCATATTTTACTGTTTGCTACTTGTATCTCTGAGGGCAGTAGAGGCGGGAACTTAAAGGAATAACTCTATTCATTTAGCAAGATTTTTAACAGAGATATCGGACCTGAGATCAGGACATAGCCTTTTTTTTTTTTTTTAAAGAAAGCTCTTATTTCACAGATGCTAAAACAGAATAAAAAATAGAAGCCTAAGACACAGAACAAACAACTTAAAGATTATGCAGAATTTTTCCATATAAGACAAATCTTATAATGGTCTGAGGTTCAAGTAACTTAGGTATTTTAGGAAGTACTACTCTTGTCAAAATAGTGGTATCATTTATTTAATAATGGCCTGATATCTTAATTGGTAAAAATTCCCTAATAAGGATACACCATTCAAAGTTCAAATACATCGTTAGAGGGCAATGTTTTTCTCAACAGAGCAAATTTCACGCTGAGGTTTAATCTTAAGCTCTATTATGTAAGCGACCTTCAGAAATGTATTTGACTTCAGTCTCTAAATGTATAAGCTTCAGTTTCTAAGTCAATGGAGACACTACTTGTCATACTCACCTCACAGGGATTTTATGATGGAACAAATGAGACAATGGACAAAAAAGTGCTTTTTTATTTGATGTAATGATTGTGAGTAGGAGAAATCTATTTAACTCTGTGAAGCTATTCCTCAAACTACTGATTATGAATTTTGTAAATGTAACATGTGGTCAAGCATTGGGAAATACAGAATTATCTTTAAGATTATTCCTTTTCACATCATATAAACATGATTTTGCTGTGTAACGATGGGGTAAAAAAGGTATTGTTTATGATGTGTTATAAACTAACCTGAAAGAACAAGTACACGAAATGCACTCACATAGACAAAGGTCTTTTTCTTCTTCTTCTTTTTTTAACACAAGGAGCACTGCTTTTGCTGAGGTTAGTAGAACAAATAATGGAACAATTTTGTTTTGGAATGTCAAAATAAATAGAAACAGGTCTAATAAGATGAAGCTAAGAGGAGAGTTGTGTGGGGGATCAGGAATATGTCCTGATAAGGAAAACCCCATTAGGCTCTCGGAACTTCATTTTGGGTGACATTTCAAAGGATTAGACCTCTAGATTATCATGAGAGTGCTTTTCTTGGCTGAAATCTGAACCAGACAACAAAAGATCTCTTTTCATGCTCGGAATTTCTAATTCTGATTTACTATAAAGTTTTAATTAAACCCAGTCAGAATTTGCATTGAATGAGGTATTTAAAAACACAGTCCCATCATAGAAAATGAACAAAGCATTACTCCAACTAATGTACACAGATGAGAAGGCCTAGGGGAGGGCTGGATAGATCCATGTTCCATTTTTTAATTTGTTGAGCTTAGTAAGGCATGCACATTTCTTTTTAATTTACTAATTAATTTTAACTTGAAAAGAAAGGGTGGGTTTTTTAATAGGATTTCTCCATGATGTTAATTCTTAACAAAATGTATTTTACAGTCATTAATCTTGATTTGTAGACTTATATTCAATCCTTGAAAAATTATAGCTGAATCTATTCTTTGGTGCTCACATTGGATTTAGGTCATGAAATACATACTCTGAGTCTTATTTCCACTCTCCGGAGAAGGGTGTGCCCATGAGATGTAGTAAGGTCAACTTTAGCTGACCCTAACTCCTTGACTACTATCGGTTGCGACACATTTTGTAAACCACCATTTCAGTGTTCACAGTAAGTAAAAGAAAAGGAATAGTAATCAGGGTGTTCAGATTTCATTGATCGACTGTGAGACATGAAAGAAATGGCTGAAGAACTTTTACCTCCTCAGGTTCAATTCTCCAATTTCAATAAATGAAATCTGAACCAGAAATAATGTATTAGCTCTCAGGAACTTATAAAGGAAACAATTTGTAGACAAAGATAACTGAAAACAGGTAACAGTAAAATGACAGTCCCTTACAACAATTCATTAAACATGACCCATTTACCTTTACAGGAAAGAAATGAAACTGTTTATTTCTAGAGGTAGGCACTGAGCACTAAGGACTCAGACTGGGCTACAGACTTGATCACCTCATTAATTAATTCCCTATGAGACTATGACCAGTAATCTCTAATGATGCATTTGTTTACCAAGCCCATGGCAACAGGGTACCACAAACTCAGCGGCTTTCAACGGCAGAAATGTGTTATCTCAGAGTTCTGAGGGCAAGAAGTCTGAAATCAAGGTGTCAGCAGCACCACCCTCCCCTTGAAACCAATAGGGGGAGAAATCCTTCCCTCTTTCTTCCTAGTTCTGGCGGTTTCCTAGCAATTTTTCATGTTTCTCGGCTTCCAGATGGACCATGAAAGGAACATGAAAACCTTCCATTTTTATACAGCTATCTTTCCTCTGTGTGTGCCTGTCTCTGTGGCCAAATTCCCAATTTTTCTTTAATAAGGATATATGCCATACTGGATAAGGGCTCCCCTAAAGACCTCACTTTAACTTGATTACCCCTCTGAAGACCTTATTTCCAAATGAAGGTCCATTCGGAAGTCCTGGAGGTTAGGATGTCAACATCTTTTTTCGGGAGACACAATTCAATCCATAACACATGGGTCTTAGTCTTCTCAAATGTAGATAGTAGACAGACTACCTACTGGGCCTCTCAACCATTTAAGGATGAAGCAATCTTCATTTTTTTTTTCCCCAAAATAAAAAATATACTTCAGGAGTGGTATTGACAGCACCTGTTGAATGAAGTTCCTCCTAAGTGCTGTACTACCTTCTGTACTTTCTAGAAAACCCTGCATAGGTTCACCTATGTTTAGTGACTGACCATATGGTTCATCTGGTAGATCTGATTTAGAGATTGAGGACTCATGGATTAGAAGATCTCCCAGACCTTTCTAGCTGGACTTTTCCATTTCAGAGCAGTTTTTAAACCTACATTTCTTACTCTATAGATGAAATCAACAAAAATAAGACAAACATATCTATCTTGTCCAAGGATTTTTAACCTGAAAACCTAAAAATAAGGAAAAAAATCATTCTCGTAACTCAGAGCACTTCCAATATTATTCTTATTGACACCTTTTCTAATGTTCAATATCCTTAAACTAGAGTCCATTCTCTGCATCCATTATATTGCTTCTGTAAATATGTACTTTTTTTTTTTTTAAGATTTTATTTATTTGAAAGAGAAAGAGAGAGAGAGAGTGAGGGAACACAAGCAGGGGGAGAGGGAGAAACAGATTCCCCACTGTGCAGGGAGCCCAATGCCTGGCTTGATCCCAGGATCCTGGGATCATGACCCAAGCTGAAGGCAGACACTTAACAACGAGCCACCCAGGCGCCCCCAATGTGTACTGCTTAAGATGTGCTCACTTTGGTAAGTCAGAAGTGTCAACAAGCCCTATTTGCTAGGTTTACACTCCCAGCTCAGTCTGCCTCTGCTATAATGCATGCTCTGGGAAGATCACAGGCCTCTCCCTGCCTCAGTTTTCTCAGCTGTCAAGAGGGGATATTCATATAAAAACATTATCAGGTACATATAGCGAGCATGCCTTACCTTAGCTTGTTACTAAATTAGTACAGATGCAATAAGGGCTGGGAAGCTAATGACCACATCAAAGATTCTGAGCTTTATAAATGCCAACAAAGTTACAAAGAATCAGTCATCAAAGGAGATCGAGAATCCTAGGAGAAGCAGAAGCTCTCATCCATTCACCTTGGCTAGCCGCTAGATGCAGCTTATCTGTCCCTGTTAAGTGTAATTCAAAGTGTCATCACGGCTCCTGGGGCAACGGCACATCTGTCACGATCCAAAAACTTCTCAATACATTATTCAATGCCAGGGTGCTCATTTAGATCACAAAACGGCCGTGCTCTTCATAATGCTAGTAGCCAGGATTTCGGAGAGGGAATGAAATGCGAGCAGGGCGGCAAGGAAAAGACTGAGAAACAGCAAGTCAGATAAAAACCCATGCGACAACCTCCTGGGCCACAAGTCATGCCCGACCTCATTTTTTAGCAATTGAGAAGTAACTACTCTCAAAAGCAGTGACCAGAGGAAACTGTCAAGGTTGCCAGGGCCTTCAAAGTCTATGTGCCCTTTGATGGTCCTTTTTTTTTTTAAAGTAATCTCTGCATCCAACATGGAGCTCAGACTCACAACCCTGAGATCAAGAGTTGCCTGCCTGAGCGCCTGAGCGGCTCAATCAGTTAAGCATCTGCCTTTGGCTCAGGTCGTGATCCTGGAGTCCTGGGATGGAGCCCCACATTGGGCTCCCTGCTCAGCAGGGAGTCTGGGTGTTCTCTATCAGATAAATAAATAAAAATCTTTAAAAAAAAAAAAAAGTGCCACATGCTCTACTGACTAAGCCAGCCAGACGACCCTTTGATGGTCATTTTTAACCCTACTCAGCAGACTTGGGTTCTGACAAACTCCCTCACTTTCCATTGGAGCCTGGAGAATGGAGCACTCCCAGCTGGACAGGAAAAGCCTGAGAAAGTTCTGTGGGTTTTTGTTTTTTTTTTTTTTAAAGTTATACAGACACACATAAAATGTCTGCTTCTACATTTTAGTCACCTCAACATATGAAACCATGGGGCTTAAACAGTAAAATAACAATATAATGGGGGGGAAAAGTCTTGCCCCTGGCATCAGGTATTGTAAACATCAAGGAGCGCCAGTGTAAACCTTTATCCAAGAGACTGGGTTCTTTGTCAAGCAATGCCTTTCTTCCAAAACATTCTTCCTGCCATATGTCTGCACCCAGCCAGCTGCAGATCTAATAAGAAAGTTCTTATTCATGTTGTATAATGTTTTACAGGTTTGCCACGGGGGTCACTTGCTGTGAGTTCTTTACGTCAGAATCAGAGCTCTAACAAACAGAGAGGGGAAAGATGCCAAGAAATGTAGGCTGGGAGGGGAGGAGGAGCCAGGAAAAAAAGAAAGGGAAAGGCGCATCCAGCTCAGGGCCTTTCTATTTATTTTGCACTCACTGAATGTCAGAAGCAAGGCTTTTATTATTAGGGAAGCAAAAGAGAGGAAAGGGGGCAACTATCAGGCTGTATAAACATTATCATCAAATATAAGATTAGAAATGTTTAACTCTCTCTTGACCATCTCATTTAGAAAGGGCAGATGGATTCATCTTTTCAGATGTTCAGTAGCTATTTTACGAAGTTGCTTCAGCCAGTGTATTCTTCATACTAAAAAATACAAAGAAAAAAAAAAAGATTTCCTAATGGCCCTAAAACATGAAAATCTTATTAGGTGCATAATTTACTTCACCGAGGGGCATGGATACACCACCTGTATATTCAGTATAAACCCATGTTGACATGAGATTCGGCAAGAAAAAAAGTAAGTTTAAGACTGCCATTAAATGTTTTCAGAAGTAAACGAGTGACAGCTTTTGATTATTGCCTCTGCTACTGCGAGGACCACATGCTTGGTTAGCAACCATCACGTAGATTTGTAGATCATTCCTGAAACAGATCTCTGCTGTCAGACGCATAGAGGTTTAGAAGGCATGTTATATCTGCTCATCGTATCTTCTTTTCCTATGCTGACTTGCTTTAATTGCAACATTTTTTTTCTCTAGCAAATTTGATAGGAAAGCAAATTTCCAAGTGAATTTTTAGATCCTGGATACATTTTTAAAATGTCATCCCAAGTAAATGAGTGTCATTTAAAAACAATACAATGCAATCTCAATAAAAAGAAAGTCCTTACTGGCCCCTTACAATACAGAACCTAAAACCCAAGAGACAAGTGCCTACAGAGTTGACGAGAAGTCAACTTGAAAATAATATCATCGGGGGGGGGGATAATTTTATGGGGGAAACAGCACCAACTAAACAGAAGATAAGAAATTTTATAGGGTATCTACACCAATGTGTAAAGGCAATACAGGTATGTATCAATCACCAAAAATGTTCCCGTCCCAATAAAGTGCTCAGAGAATAACTTTTGCATGAACTGAGAGGAACAGGAAAAGTGACATCAATACTTTGCAAATACCTTACTAGTAAATTTTATATTAGCATTCAAAGCCTCAGTAACTTCAAAACAAAGTCCTAGAGTAGAAGGTATTTTCTCTTACTTGTAAAATATATTGTCCTATTTGTAAATACTCAGAGGAAAAGCAAAAATCTCTAAGTGGGAAATTTTTCTTTGGCTCTCAATACTGATAAGATAGCAATTTTTAGTAACTCGTTTTGTTTTATAGTTCTATTTTGCCAACTCTCTCCTCTTATCTCTCTTTTAATCACTTATCCTCTCATACTTTTAGAAGTACTTTAGTAAATTCAGCAGAGGGCCCAAACCCAAAAAAAAACCCAAAGAGGTATTCTGCAAGGTCTGTCAAATTTTAATATCCCCCTTCCCTGTATCCAAACGCAATCAGCACTGTTACACAACAGAATGGCAAGATCCTGTGAAGACAAAATCTTAGGGCCAGTGACTGGGTTATATTCTGAAATAGTGACTCTCAATTTAAGAAGTCTTTGCTTAAATAAACTTCCGTGTTGTCTGAATGGAAGCGTCTAAGGAAAGTATTTTGAAAACACACAGTAATAAAGTGAAAGATGATATCAAAAAGGCCCAAGAGAAATCAGGATGTTTCCAGTCTGAAAGATTTTTTAAAAAGGATAAAATTATTACTCTTAAAACCAACCATTAGACCTTTACATTCCATCTTCTTGGCAACATTAAGTCTCTCAGACATAAAATTCAACATAACGATAATAACAAAAATAGTAAACAAATAATGTCTGCTACACAGCATATTTTCTAAGCAGGCTACGTGGGCGAACTCATTTAGTTCTCACACTGACCCTCTGAGGCGGATAATATTATCATTCACTTTATACAATACGAAGGGGAAACCAGGACACAAAGATGTTACTGACTTGCCCAAACGTCCAGGGCAGAGGTGTCTGGGTCGTTCAGTCGGTTAAGGATCCAACTCTTGGTTTTGGCTCAGGACATGACCTCATGGGTCATGGGACTGAGCCCTAAACTGGGCTCCGAGCTCAGGAGAGAGTCTGCTTGAAGATTCTATCCCTCTGAGCAACACCCTCAAATAAATAAATAACTTAAAAAAAAACCAGGGCATCTATGTAGTTTCATTCTCCTAAACTACACCACACGTTGTTACCTTGAGAAAAAAGGAAAGGGATAAGATAGATCAGGAATCCAAAGGGACACTCCAAGATTCTGGAATGTTTGTTTCTTATGCTCAGTGACTAGTCCATGTGTGTCTGTTTTATACTTTATTAATTTTCTTATTATTTTAGCTATATATATATATACATATATATAGTTTTAGATATATAGTTAAAGCAATGTATATTTAAAAATAAAATATATTAAAAATATATGTTACATACGCTCTTTTTAATGATATATTTCACAATTTAAAATCTAAAGAAAACAGCTCTTATAAAAATGTTTACAAGCTGGCACAACTGGCATCCTGACTGGGTTTGAGATGTAGAAAATGAACATTACCATCTTTTAGTGAACACACATTATGATTTTGGTGATTTGGGGTCATATTCTAAAGGTCCTTGAAAATCTCCTCTTCTAAGAAAAGGCCATGATTTCCTCACTCAAAAGAAAAGACAATTAGAACGAACATCATTAAAATACTTTACGGCTTTGGAATTATAGGGCTGTACAGATTTGAGTGAAACCACAATTGCTATAAGAAAACTTGTCACTCGGGGTGCCTGGGTGGCTCAGTGGGTTAAGCCTCTGCCTTCGGCTCAGGTCAGGATCCCAGGGTGCTGGGATCGAGCCCCGCATCGGGCTCTCTGCTCAGCGGGGAGCCTGCTTCCTCCTCTCTCTCTGCCAGCCTCTTCTCTGCCTACTTGTGATCTCTCTGTCCAATAAATAAAAATAAAATATTAAAAAAAAAAAAAAAAAGAAAACTTGTCACTCAAATTTAAACACCGTGAGCAGCCCAGGAATGTGTTAAATCAGGAGCACTGATGAAGATTCATTTTAGTGAGTATGTTTCCTACAGCGCCCCCTCCACTCTTTCTAAGGTACTCCCCTGGGGCTGTGATGGATAGTTCCGCATGCTACTGAAAGACCCAGGTTCAAGATTTTATTCCCTACCAAAGAAATAAGAGATCTTAGGTAAGGTCAAAGAACTTTTCTACAAAGTGAATCATATACTGATTTTCTTTCATAACTCAGATTTTAAAGACACTTTTCATTTTAACCAATACCCTCTGCCCCTCCACCATAGAGGTATTGTTTTCTAAAGGAAACCCCAAGAATCCTAGGCCCATGTGGAAATTATAAATTTCATCATTGCTTTGATCAGTAACTCAAGGCATTCAAATGATCACACCAGAAAACAACAAGTTCTAGAATGCCAAAAATCAGTATTTTATTTCAACATTAAGAAAAACCTCTGTTAGGGTAGTACTAAATAAGCAAATTTCTAAAATGATCTAGGTACTCTTAACTCACCAAAAGCAACAACAACAACACAAACCAAAAACTTAATTTTTCCTAGCTGTCTGGACCAAAGAATTTTCCTGGTGAACATCAAGAAAGGCAAAACTGGAAAAAGAAGATTGAAGATGGCAACTGAGAAAAAGGAAAAGGGGCAGTTTTTTCTCTTAAGCATGGTTTTGTATGCTGTATGTATGATCCCCAAGTTTCAAGAGGGGGCTGAAATGGACAGCTGAGGGAACTACTGACCTCCACAAGCTGGGAAGGTACATATCATCTGTCCTTAGGACAAGAAGGCTTGGCCTGTGAGTCAAGAGGGATACTGTGGCACCAAGAAGACCCAAAAAGAAAAGTGGCAAATCCAAGAAAAGCATAAAACTTAGGAGTGAGGAGGGATGCTGCCACTTTAACATATAAATGTCAAAATATGTATAGCAAGATATCATTTTGCATTCATTACCTTTCACTATCTTTGACCTAGCCCTCTCCTCCATTGTTGGTACACCCCAGTACCTGGTCATCAGTCAGACAACTTTCCTCCTCTACATTCATTCCCTTGGCAATCTCATTGTAACTCCTTTCTTTAACACGTTTAGGATGATGACTCCCCAGTGAATATTTCCAGCCCCAACCTTCCCCCTTAATGGCAGGCTCATAGATAACCTCACGGATGACCAACAGGCTTTCCAAAGGTAACATTTCTAAAATCTAATGTGTTATTCTTCCCCTAAAACCTGCTTTACCCCGCCCCTCCCCATTTTGTTGTGTCTCATCTTACTATGAGGTATTGTTAGCCAATCATCAGCCACTTAAGGCCAACAACCTTAGAGTCACCTGCACACTCCTACCACATTTCCAATTAATTCAACGGCAAATTCTGGAGTCGCTATCTTCAAAATACATCACAATCCCAACCACACACAAACTCACTAACATCTCTAACCTAGATTACTACAAAGACTGTCCCCCAAATATTTCTGCTTGCTTCCTCACATCATTCAAATAAGAGGCCTTCAAAGAGGCCACCTCTGACCAGGCTATGTAAAACCTCACCTTGTGGCACCCTATCTCCTTTCCCTCCTTCATTTTCTTCACTCCACTCAGCATTTCCTGGTGCACTGAATCCTTTATCTGTCTTTTGCAGTAGTCGTCAAACCCCTCCAGTCCTCAGGAAGGCTTTCTGGACAGACAGATGTCTGGACGTCACCCTTTGAGTTTCAGATTCAGTAGGTCCAACTGGGGCTTAGGAGTCTGCACTTCTTAAAATTCCCAATAGTGCTGATACTACAGGTCTGGGGATCATACCTTAAGAGACCTTGCCTTAGAGTATAAAAGCTCCTCAAGAGCAGGGCTGCCTTTTTTTTTTTTTTTTAAGAAATTTATTCATTCACAAGCTTTAGACAGCTTATTAAAACAAAATGAAAACAAGACACTTTTGAAGTCCATGCCCTTCCAGCCTTTCAAATATAAGAGCTCTGAATGTCATGGGAAGAACAAGACAAATTGGAAGAACACAAAATTATGAATGGAGCCACAACATCTCATGAAAGAGATCACATCAATTATTGCTGTTCTCCCGCTGTGTGTGTGCTCATCCTCACCCTCATCAACTCAGGCCTGGGGCCAGGGGTGGCGGTGGGTGGGAAGTCATGTTTTTTTTTTCTCTCTTCGATTTTGTTCTTCTGTCTCCCTTCCAACCTGTCCCCTTTCCCCCACCAAAAAAAAAAAAAAAAAAAGAAAAAAGACAAACACAAATAAAATATCTGAGCGGAACTGTAAAAGAAAAAAGGGGGGGGGCCGCCTGGGTGGCTCAGTGGGTTAAGCCTCTGCCTTCGGCTCAGGTCATGATCCCAGGGTCCTGGGATCGAGCCCCACATTGGGCTCTCTGCTCAGCAGGGAGCCTGCTTCCCCCTCTCTCTCTCTGCCTGCCTCTCTGCGTACTTGTGATCTCTGTCTGTCAAATAAATAAATAAAAGAAATCTTAAAAAAAAAAAAAAAGAAGTCACATGAAAAAACATACGATGTTGAAGCTTCTATGAGTTAATTTAAAAAAAAAAAAAAAAAAGCCAGCACATGGGAGAGCACCTGCCTGTCACACATGGATGATACTCAATGACTTGAATGAGCAATGGATGATTAATAATGGAGGAAACTTGACTGAATGTATTAGGCATTTCCATGGGCATCAGATTCTAAATAACTGATACCAAAATATTTTTTTTAAAGATTTTATTTATTTATTTGACAGAGAGAGAGAGATCACAAGTAGGCAGAGAGGCAGGCAGGGAGAGAAGCAGGCTCCCCGCTGAGCAGAGAGCCCAATGCAGGACTTGATCCCAGAACCCTGAGATCATGACCTGAGCCAAAGGCAGAGGCTTAACCCACTGAGCCACCCAGGCACCCCAGATACCAAAATATTCTTAAGAACAAAATGTAGTATAAACACACACATACATCACTTTTAAATAGGCTACCCATCAAGCTGGAAATCTGGGTATTACCAATCAGTATGAAATGAAATGCATGATCATCAAGACAGTGATATGTGTTCAATGATCACTAGTTTGCAACGGGATACTCAGTGTATTTAAACTCACATCTCAAAATGATTAGCTAAAATACCTGATTGCATTCCTATCATCTACGGTTTTCTAGACTTTTTTTTTTTAATTTCCCTATGACATCATCACTCTTCTTTACTAATATAAATTCTTATCCCACAGCAGCTAGACTGTGCCACAGTTCCTGGCTCCAAAAGCTGTGTACAAATTTAAAAACTATGTTTGCCTGTTTCCTTCCTGTCCAGCCAGTCTGTTTCTAGACACCTACAGCTTAATCTGATGTTTATAAGCCCAAGAAAAAAAGAAAGGTCCTAGAGAGACAGCCAAGAGTTGGGCAAAGAATATATTTGAAGCAGAAGGAATATAACAAACAGAAAGGAAAGAAAAAACCTACCACTACATGAGGAACAAAGTATGTTTTCATCTGCAAGAGGAATAGGGGCCATGCTTTAGTCTAAGTTGTGGTGGACATGAAGAATGTTCCATCAGGGAGGTGGGGAAGGGGACATGCCATGATTCAAAGTCTCCTCTCTGGTTCCTCCCATCAATCTCAGATCACTGGCCCCCTTTTCAGCTTGAGTCTCATGTGGGTTGTGGGGTACAAAGCAGAGAACTCCTCACTGCACAAAACCGGTGCTAAAACTTCTTCTTGGAGCAACTCTTGGCTCTGGTTTCTGCTTGCCTGACTCTGACCCCATTCCTCACTTTTGCCACGGGGCTGAGAGCTGATGGTGGGTGCTTCTGAGCACATGAAGCCAGGAAACAGCAGAGGGATCCTCAAACCTTGGGCCAAATCCTAGAAATGATTTGGCAACTCGATCAGCTATCTGTTGTCCTGTTACTTTACATTTCCCAAAACATACATTAAAACAAACCAACAATCAAAAAGCTCAACAGCACAAAAGCTTTCCATTCCACTGGCAGACATGTGAAAAGCAATTATAATTATTTCTTAAGTATCCACATGTGTCTCTTGGCTGACTATCCATGGTGAATTTTTACTTCTCTGTTGGCTGATAAGCCAGCAAGCACCAGAGTTGGACTCGACCACTTCTCAGTAACTGCGCATTCAGGAAATAATAAAGCCAATTCAAAAAAGAAATTAAAGTCAAACAATTAGCCAAGTCTGCTGTTCATCTTAGCTCCTGAATTTCCTTAGTAATTATGATGTCATTGCCTAATCTAAAACTAACCCATCTAAGTCTCCATATAACTCACAGAAAAAAAATTCCAATGTACTTACCACAGCATCAATGGTTTTTCATGATCTCATGCATTTACTCTGGCTCTTAAGTCACTCCTCTTTGTATCCTGTATTTCAGGAATACTACTACTCAATTTTCCCAAACATGCTGGGTTGTTCATTACTGACACTAGTGATTTATTAAGCCCAACACCATGAATGGGCTTTGGTGTTGGGACAGAGCTAGGTGCCAAAGGTTGGCACCCTCCCTAAAAACAAGGTTACCTTGGGCAAGTTTCTTAAATTCTGAATCTTAGCTGCATTGTCACTAAAATAAGGATAAGGACACCTACCTTGGAGAAGCATGGAGAGAACTCAAGTGAGATAATATTTCTCAAGCTCTTAGTGAAGTCCCTGACCACAGGAGGCCTTATCTTCCTTACTCATCCCTATGCCTGCTCCCATTAAACTTTTTTTTTTTTAAGATTTTATTTATTTATTTGACAGAGATCACAAGTAGGCAGAGAGGCAGGCAGAGAGAGAGAGGAGGAAGCAGGCTCCCCGCTGAGCAGAGAGCCTGATGTGGGGCTCGATCCCAGGACCCTGGGATCATGACCTAAGCCGAAGTCAGAGGCTTTAACCCACTGAGCCACCCAGGCGCCCCTCCCATTAAACTTTTAAAACCTGCCAACAAAGCCACTTTTTCGGTGCAGCCTCTTCTGCCTTCATCCCCTCCATTTAGCTCTCAGCCAGACAAAAATCACTTTTTCCTTTGGTATTCAAAACTATGCCATGCACATACATCAACTATTAGTTTGTTTTTTTATAATGCAGCACACTTCCTTCCCATCTTCACTCATTAGTAGTAGATTCAGAAAGGGACATACTGTGTCTAAATTATCTTGAAAGCCAAATACTTAAATTAAGACGTGCTACAAAGTAAATACACATGTAGGACAAGTCAACAAATATAGACATCAAAAGGGAAATTCACGGGGCACCTGGGTGGCTCAGTGGGTTAAAGCCTCTGCCTTCAGCTCAGGTCATGATCTCAGGGTCCTGAGATCGAGCCCCACATCGGGCTCTCTGTTAGGCAGGGAGCCTGCTTTTCTGCCTCTCTCTGCCTACTTGTGATCTCTCTGTCAAATAAATAAATAAAATCTTTAAAAAAAAAAAAGGGGGGGAAATTCACACAATGGGTTCTCTGAGCACAAAGATGATTTTTACATAGTAAAATTAGTATCCTTCATTACTGTAGACATTTCAAATTGAGATAATCATTGCTATTTTACCAGGACAAAGATTTATCATGAATTGACTGCATCCTAAACATGGTAGATTAAAAAAAAGAATAAAAATCCCCTTGTGCAGTAATAAATAAATCTTTTAAAAAGGGGAAAAAAAGGAATTCCCTTGAGATTTACAGGGCAGCTAGGGATGCTACATACACAGTTCCAGGGGGCACCTTGTGTAATGGATTTCCTGACTCACTCTATAACATCTGCTTGCTTTAAAAAAGGACATTCCAAGTCCAGAGTCAGACGGCTCCCCAGGGGAATTCTACCAGATATTTATTTTTTTTTAAAGATTCTATTTATTTATTTGACAGAGAGATAGAAAGCACAAGTAAGCAGAGCAGCAGGCAGAGGGAGAGAGAGAAGCAGGCTCTCTGCTGAGCAGGGAGCCCGATACAGGGCTCAATCCCAGGACCCTGGAATCATGACCTGAGCCGAAGGCAGCCGCTTAACCAACTGAGCCACCCAGGCACCCCTCCACCAGATATTTAAAGAAGAGTTAATACCTATTCTTCCCAAACTGTTCCAAAAAATAGAAATGGATGGAAAACTTCCAAAGTCCTTCCACAAGGCATTACCTTGATTCCAAAACCAGAGAAAGATCCTAGTACAAAGGAGAATTATAGGCCAATATCCCTGATGAGGATGGATGCAAAAACTCTCAACAAGATACTAGCAAATCAAGTCCAAGAGTACAGTAAAAGAATCATTCACCACGATCAAGTGGGGTTTATTCCTGCTCTGAAGAGGTGGTGCAATAATCACAAATCAATCAATGTGATACAGCACATAAATAAAAGAAAGGATAAGAACCATATGATCCTCTCCATAGATGCAGAAAAAGCGTCTGACAGAACATAGCATCCTTTCTTGATAAGAAACCTCAACAAAATAAGGATAGATGGAATATACCTCAACATCATAAAGGCCATATATGAAAGATTCACAGTGAATATCATCCTCAATGGAGAAAAACTGAGAGCTTTCCGTCTATGGTCAGGGACAAGAGAGGGATGTCCACTCTCACCATTACTATTTAACATAGGACTGCAAGTCCAGCCTTAGCAACCTCAACAATAAGAAATAAAAAGCATCCAAAATGGCAAGGAAGAAGTCAAACTTTCACTATTTGCAGATATGATCCTTTATGTAGAAAACCCAAAAGACCCCACCAAAAATCTGCCAGAACTAATTTATGAATTCAGCAAAGTCGCAGGATATAAAATCAACATACAGAAATCTGTTGCGTTTCTATACACGAATGATGAAGCAGCAGAAAAAGATATCAAGGAATCGATCCCAGAATCTATCCCATTTACAACTGCACCAAAAACCATAAGATACCTAGGAATAAAGCTAAACAAAGAGGTTAAAAGATCTATACTCTGAAAACTATAGCACACTTATGAAAGAAATTGAAGAGGACACAAAGAAATGGAAAAACATTCCATGCTCATGGATTGGAAGAACACTGTTAAAATGTCTATGCTACACAAAGCAATCTACAGGTTTGATGACATCCATATCAAAATGCCACAAGCATTTTTTACAGAGCTAGAACAAACAATGCTAAAATTTGTATGGAACCACAAAAGACCCTGAATAGCCAAAGAAATCCTGAAAAACCAAGTTGGAGGATTATGATTCCAGATTACAAACTATGTTACAAAGCTGTAATCATCAAGAAAGTATGGTACTGGCACAAAAACAGACACATAGATCAATTGAACAGAATAGAAAACCCAGAAATAAACCCACAGCTCTATGGTCAATCAATCTTTGACAAAGCAAGAAACAAAATCCAATGGAAAAAAAAAAAAAGTTTCTTCAACAAATGGTGTTGAGAAAACTCAGCAGTAACATGAAGAATGAAACTGGACCATTATCTTACACCATACACAAAAATAAATTCAAAATGGGTAAAAGACCTAAATGTGAGGCAGGAGACCATCAAAGTTCCAGAGGAGAACACAAGCGGTAACCCCCTTTGATCTTGATCAGAGCAACATCTTACTAGACACATCCCCAGAGGCAAGGGCAACAAAAAGCAAAAAAGAAATATTGGGACTTCACCAAGTTTAAAAAAACCTTCTGCACAGTGAAGGGAACTATCAATAAAACTAAAAGGCAGCCTATGGAATGGGGGAAGATATTTTCAAAGGACATATCTGATAAAGGGTAAGTATCCAAAAATCTATAAAGAACTTACCAAACTCAACATCCCAAAAAACAAATAATCCACTCAAGAAATGGGCAGAAGACATGAACAGACATTTTTCTAAAGAACACATACAAATGGCCAACAGACACATGAAAAGCTGCTCAACATTACCCAACATCAAAGAAATACAAATCAAAACCATAATGAGATACCACTGCACACCTGTCAGAATGGCTAAACTTGACACAAAAAAACAACATGTATTGTCAAGGATGTGGAGACAGGGAACCTCTCTTACACCGTTGGTGGAAATGCAAACTGGTACATCTACTCTGGAAAACAGTATGGAGGTTCCTCAAAAAGTTAAAAATAGAACTACTCTTAGATCACCTGGGAGGCAGAGTCAGTTGAATGAATGACTCTTGGTTTCAGTTGGTGGTGAAATCAAGCCCCATGTCAGGATCCACCCTCAGCATGGAGTCTGCTTAATTGATTCTCTCTCCCTCTGCCTCCTCCCCACCACTCTGCTCTCATGTACACACACATGCTCCCTCTCTCTTTCTCTCTCCCTCAAATAAATAAATTTTCTTAAAAAGTAGAACTAGCCTACAATCCAGCAATTGCACTACTAGGTATTTACCCAAAGGATACAAAAATACAGATCTGAAGGGGTACGTGCACCATGATGTTTATAGCAGCATTATCAATAGCAGCTGAACAATGGAAAGGGCCCAGTGCCCATCTACTGATGAATGGATAAAGAAGATGTGGTATATATGTGTGTGTGTGTGTGTGCATGCGTGCACACACACACACACACAGAGAGAGAGAGAGAGAGAGAGAGGAATATTACACAGCCATCAAAAAGAATGAAAGAATGAAATCTTGCCACTTGCAATGATGTGTTTGGAACTAGAATGTACTATGCTAAACGAAATAAGTCAGAGAATGAAAAATACCATATGATTCCACACATATGTGGAATTTAAGAAACAGAACAGACCAACATATGAGGGAGGGAGAAAAAAGAGAGAGGGAACAAACCATAAGAGACTCTTACAGAGAACAAACTGAGGGTTGATGGAGGGAGGAGGAGGAGGGGGTGGGCTGAATGGGTGATGGGTATTAAGGAAGGCACGTGTTATGATATGCACAGGGTGCTGTATGTAAATGATGAACTGCTGAATTCTACACCTGAAACCAATACTACACTGTATGTTAATTAGAATTTAAATAAAAAATAAAATTTAAAGAAATAAATTTTTTTAAAAATTTAAGGGAAATAAAGGAAGGACTTTCAAAATAAAAGCAGGGAGAGAAATAATAACCATCTCTTCAAGTCTGAGAAAGTCACAGGACTGCTCCATTAAAAGCCACCTTTACAAGTACAGTGCTAAATGTACATATAGCTTTCTACCTTCAAAAAGAATTACTACTCCTACAGTTATGAAAAACCATATACTTTCTTCTAGAGTGACAGTCCAATATAATGTACATTAAATTAACTGATATTAAATTAAAAATTCAATTCCTCAGTTGTACTGGCTACATTTCATGCGTTCAGTAACCACATGGAGCTGGTGGCTTCCAGACTAAGCAACGCAGACATAAAACACCTCAGTCATCACAGGAAATTCTACTGAATTGTGTTGTATCTAGAGAATTAGAATGAAAATCTGTTTTTTAAAAATCTGGCTATGCCTTTCTGTTCATGTAATCAATTATTAACTGGGTTATTGGTTGTTACCAAAAAAGAATTGGCCACCATTATCCTTTATATGAAAAAGGGGAAGAGGGAGCTGGAAGAAAAAAAACCCTTCATGTTTTAAACATCTGTTAATCTTGGTTTACAAACATGGAAACAGTCCATCTAGTACTAGATTTTTCTTGATTAAAGAAGAGTTGCTTAAATTTTAAAAAGCAGTCCTCTATTCATGCTCTCTATTGCTTTTGAATATTGACAAGACTGCTCTTTCTAAGCAGTCTTTAATGAATGAACAACCAGACCTTTATGAGATCTGAAACACTGAAGAATTCTGTCTGGAATTTACCCCTTGTAAGGCAAATTGACTGCCATCTACCAATTCTTAAGGGAGACAAATATTTAGATGCTCAAATAGTGTATAGGAATTGTCCATGCCAAGGAGAAAGAGATAAGCTCCTGCCTGTCTTCAGAAAAGAATATGGCAGAATCAGAGCTTCTCAGAATAGGGTCTTGGATCACCCATGTTAGAATCCAGGTTTATTAAGTCATAATCCTAAGGCTGGGGCCAGGAACTCAGTATCTGACAAGTGAGCAAGAGGTTGGTGTACACATTCCAGTTTGACAACCATTGTCACAGTGCTAATGCCAAGGCCCAAGGGAAAAGGACCCTGTACTATATATCCCTAACAGTATTACTAAGCTGGAAAGGAGCAGATCCTGGTATTTCAGAAACTGCAAAGGTTTAAACTAGTCCAGTGATCCCATTCTAGTAAATCTTATATATTATATATATGTATGTATGTGTGTGTATAAATAACACATACATGTATACATACATTATATATCATAGTATAAATACATATATAATATATATTGCATTACATATAAATATAATTATAGAATATATTCTATATAAATTATATATAAACAAAATATTATTTATACTAATATATTGTTATATATAAATACTATAATCATAACATCATATTCTATATTAATCATAAAGATCACATACCATATATTTTAAATATACATAAGACATGCTATACTTATATACACAACATATATAAACACATATATATGTGTATATATATATATATATATATATATAAAACATAAAAATATTCATAAAGATATCAGTATAATTAGGGTACCACCAATACACAATTTGCTGCATGAGGGAGCTATATGAAACACAGCAGAAAAGCAGTAAAAAAGCTGATTTATGTCATTGTGGTACCTACTGTAAAATTAAGAAAAGCATTCCAAGTATGAGCTCTTGTAGTCACACAACATTTGAAAACCAAAGGATCCAAACATATTCCCAGGGAAAGCTTACCCCTGCCTCACAGTTCAATGAGCCACTGTAACCCCCAGCCTTCAACCCCTTCTTCATTGTACCAGTTGGCCAGGAAGCGGGGCCATGTCTTGTTTTGCTAACCATGTCTTGTCCTGTCTTATTCCTGGATTACTTTAGCTGGTAAATTAAACCTTGTTGAGTGGGTGGATGCATGCTTGCATCAGTGATAACAAGACCAATAAATGGGACCTGATACTCTGAAGGACACTGAACAACTGTCAGAATCACTTCTCCTTTCCATTCCATTTCCTTGTCATTGCTGTGGCCAAACTCACACCTTCACCATTTACTAAATGCCTCTGAGACACTGAGTGGATCATGTGCTCTCTCTGGGGCTCTATTTCCCATCTATAAAGAGACAGGTGAGAAAAGATGATTTTCCGGTTTTGAAATTCTATAATTTGTATTAGGAGTAAAGGGTTCCCCATCCTAGCTGTAGCTTGCAGCTTTGCATAATAAAATAAATTCTCCTTTCAGTGAAATTTTTTTGAATAAAATTTACCTTGATGTAATTTGCCTTGGCGATTTTTTTAAAAATTCATTTAGCTTAACTATGTGAAGCAAAAGTGACAATTTCAAGAATAAAAAAACACGATTTTGTAAACATTTTCACTATTAATCACAGTGACAACTTAAAAAGTTTAAAGAAAACTTAAAGAAATTGAGAATCTCATATGCTGAAATAATTGATTCAGTATATACCAGTAATTTTCCATAGATGTAAAAATAACACTTTGGGTTCATAAAAATTTGACAAATATTCTGAGGCCATGCATTCAGAAGCACATTTAACATGTTAGTAGACAGGTCTATTAAAATTATTATCAACAATACTTTCCTGGGTATCTACTATGCACCAGACAGTGTATTAGGCCCTTAATATAAAAAAAGCTTACTGTCTTTTCAATGGAATGTTAGGAATTTCTAAAGATTCCTCTAGGGTTTAAAAAAAAGAATGTGTATGTGTATCTCTAATTGCTTTTGACTAGGTTATTTTACAACTCTAGGAACAGTCCTTAAATTAGGGAAAACTGGTAACAGTGCAAAGATTTTCTGTTCACAGCAATGCAAATGATTCCTGTTCATGATAACACACACTAATTTTGTCTGACTGAGAATATAAATTTATGAAAGTCTAAATTCTCATTTGTACTGGGTTTAACATTTTATTGGTTCCTTCATTAATTAAATATCTGCATTGTGTTCATTTTGTGTTTCTATTTACCATGATTTTACCTTTGTGAAAATTATGCTTTAACACATGAAAAATGGTCTCTAGAGTCTATAATTAAGTTTTAGTGGAAATAAATAACAAAATGTATATATATCATGACTATTTGACATTTTATTTTAACTATACAATTACTAGAAAAATAAAGTCAGGTATCATTTCAGATTTCCTTTCTAGGTTTCTAGTTGATAGAAATTAAACTACAAAAATCAACTCTTTGAACATTTTTACTAACTCAGCCAACAGACCAAAGCAATTGACCTCATACAAGGATGGGCTAAAGAAAAACTCCAAAACTTTTCCAAGAAAGTTGCTATTATCCTCAACATTTTAAATTACTTTCTAAAGCTAGAAGATTCTCATCCTCCATTTTAAGCTTCAGATTTGTTGTTGGATATCTTTATCCAAATGCCCCTCCTAACTTTAAGCTAAGGGTCAAAATAAATCCACCATGTCCTCAAGCTTCCATAACCACTCCCATCAAACTTTTCCCTTCTGTATTGTTTCTTGCACCTCCCTCTTAACCATCCAATCCCTAAGTACACAAGTTGGATCCTTTCTACAGCTCCAACACCAGTCACCTCATCTGGACTCAGTAACTCTACCCCCATTCCACTCCAGTAGCCTCTCCCATTGTTAGTCCCATGTGCTTTGTCAATTACGTTCCAACAGATTTTCCTGTCTCCAAACTTTCCATCTCAAATTTGTGGTCCTCACTGGTGAGAGAGCCAAAATGATCTATTAGATGAAAAATGCAATCTTGACTTTGGCATAGCCTAGTTCTCCCCAGTAGGATAAAAGATCCTGAACATGATAACCAAGACCCTGCACGATCTGGTCCTGTTTTCTTCTGTAGCCTCACTTCCCATCACATGAATGCCACAGAAATAACAGGGAGCAATTTTCCTGCATTGTGATTATTCCTTGCTTCTTGCTCTCTCAGCCTTGAGTATTTTCTTGTTCCTCCTCTCCACCCCCAACCTCCACCCTCCTGGCTACTTTTTTAAAAACACAGTTCAAAGCATTATCACTTTCACTTCCTTAAAACAGCCTTCTAGGGCCTCCCCTATTTCAAGGCTCAAATACCATGTACTCCCTTTTATTACTGTGCTATAAAAAATTATCTGTAATGGCCTGCTTAGGCACGGCACCCCCTGTGGAGCTGCAAGTTCCTTGAGGTCACATTTCAAAACCTCTAACAGGGCATAAATTGGTGCCTCCCTCAGGATCTAAAGGATGGTTCTCATTACGTCCCCATTAAATTCCACGATCTGGCTCCTCCACAAACCAGAAGGATGCTGAGGATGACAGAAGACTACAAGCCGTTTCCCCAGTTGTCTGTCAACTAGCAGTGTCCATGCCAGATGTTGTATCTTTGATTAATATCACCTAAGGTACACAACACTGGGCCTCTGGTTGAACAAACGAGTTTTTCCTATCCCTATCAGAGAATAGAATCAGAGACAATTTGCATTCACCCATAATGTACAAAAGTATACATTCACAGCTTTGCCCTTGGGGCTATGCTAACTCTGTCTCCCTCTGTCATAACATAATCCGCAGTGTCCTAATGTCTGGAGATCCTGGAAGAGTGTCACACTAACCCACTGTATCATGCTAATCGAGACACTGTGTAAGAATTAGCCAACAGGTGGGAAGTCTTATTTAGATACAGGGGCTCCAGAGGGTGGGATATAAACTTTACTAAAAAAGAAAAAAAAACTATTATAAATTTTCAATATCCGTTCCATATGTCCGGGTTCAGCTCAACTAAACACGTAAGCACAGAAAATACTTTTAAATAAGGCAAAGATTATATGGCTACATCTCTTTTAGACTCCGGTCTAGATATTCTGCACCAAAATTCAGTAAGAAAAACTATCTACGAATGTATCTCTTAACATGCAAGATGCACCTAGTGTAGTCTCTTGTGTATCATTACTAAGTAACTCCGGAAACAACTAGTAAATTGAAAATAGTATCCTAGAATCTTCCCCAATAACATTCATACCATCAGAGAGACACTGAGGTAGCAGAGTGAGACAAAGAATTTTCATAACTAGGGGCACCTGGGTGGTTCAGTGGGTTAAGCCTCTGCCTTCGGCTCAGGTCATGATCTCAGGGTCCTGGTATCCAGCCCCGCATCGGGCTCTCTGCTTGGCGGGGTGCCTGCTTCCCCCTCTCTCTCTGTCTGCCTCTCTGCCTACATGTGATCTCTCTCTGTCAAATAAGTAAATAAAATCTTTAAAAAAAAAAAGAATTTTCATAACTATTACTCAGATTTTTCTCTTAGTCTTCATGTTTTGTACTTTCTCTTGCCAATCTTTCCAAACACATATTAGTTGCAATTTTAATTCACGTTGCTGGTACCAGATCAATCTATTTTCTCCAGTCTGATTCACTTCCCTCAAGTATTCCTAACATACTGTGTTAACATAGTTTACTGCTAAAATTGCATCAATTTGTGCTATAAATATAAATTAAAATATATATGCATTTGAGGACTATAAACATGGTTTGATGTTACGACACCAGGACCCAGATTTTTCAATACATTAAGTGGTATGATGTAAAACATGAAAGATCAAGAATCACTGCCCAAGAGCATCTGTCATGTTAAGGGGGAAATTAATAGGCAGGAGAGGAACAGGCCTTCAGCAACATCCTTTGGTAAGGTGGAAATGACTCTATGTAATTAATTCTGCAAAAAGAACAAAACATATTAATTTTTTAAAAAAGCCCAAAGGACTGAGAACGAATAAAAATCTGGTGCCTCCTACTGTGAATAATGCAACGTTAATAAATGAATATATTTATATCATGATAGATGCTTCCAAAATAATGATAAACAAATATGCTCTACACAGAGTTTTTTCTCCCAGTGAATAGTTTCCTTGGAACATGACACTTCCAAATCTGTCATCACTCTCAGGGCACCAAGTCACTGCTCAATGTGCTGGAGTTGAAATTTACCAAGCAAGATAATGGTAAATGGAGTCTTAACCTGCTCAGAAATTCTTGGATGGTCATTTTGTTTAGCTTAAAATGTGCTACATTGTTCTGCATAATGCATTCTTTAATTAAAAATAAACTCACTGAGGGAGGTGGTTCAAACTCACTGGGTGGTTCAGTCCATTAAACACCTGCCTTTGGTTCAGGTCATGATCTCAGGGGCCTGGGATCAAGCCCCACGTGGGGCTCCATGTTCAGTGAAAAGTCAGCTTCTCCCTCTCCCTCTGCTCCTCCACCCCACTGTGCTCACGAGCTTGCTCTCTCAAATAAATAAATAACAAAATCTTAAAAAAATAAAAATAGAAAAAAAGAGGAAACTCCCTAAACCCCAAAACTAATGTTGTCAAGTATCAACGACTTCATTTGTTTCCTCTGTTGAAAGATAAGAAACACTAGACTGCACTCCATACGCACACTGGGCTGTTTACAAAAGGATTCACTCAAAAAATCAAGTTAGCACGAATAAGGTTTGTCTTTAGCTTTTGATATAAGAATGGCTTCATAATTACCAAAGAGTATATGGTTTGTAGTGTGGCTTTAAAGAAAGTTTAAAACAAATTTCATTTTAGAATAGCTTTTGATTTACAGAAAATTTGTAAAGAAAGCACAGAGTCAGGGGCGCCTGGGTGGCTCAGTGGGTTAAAGCCTCTGCCTTCAACTCAGGTTATGATCCCAGGGTCTTGGGATCGAGGCCTGCACTGGGCTCTCTGCTCTGCAGAGAGCCTGCTTTCCCCTCTCTCTCTGCCTGCCTCTCTGCCTACTTGTGATCTCTTTCAAATAAATAAAATCTTTAAAAAAAAAAAAAAAAAGAAGGCACAGAGTCAAATGCCACCCCACACCCCCACAAACACACTTCTTTGCCATCATTAACATCTTACATAGTATGGTACATTCACTAAATTAATGAACCAATATTGATACATTATTAATAACTATAGCCAATATATTATTCAGATATATTTAGTTATTTTTTTATGTGTTTTTTTCTGTTCCAGGATTCCCTCCAGGATACCACTGTGCATTGAGTTGTCGTACCGCCTTAAATTCTTCTTGGCTATGACAGTTTTTCTGAATTTCCTTTTTTTTTTTTTTAAGATTTTTAAAATTTATTTATTTGACAGACAGAGATCACAAGAAGTAGGCAGAGAGGCAGGCAGAGAGAGAGGGGGAAGTAGGCTCCCCGCTGAGCAGGAAGCCTGATGAAGGGGCTCAATGCCAGGACCCTGGGATCATGACCTGAGCCGAAGGCAGAGGTTTTAACCCACTGAGCCACCCAGGCGCCTCTCTGAATTTCCTTTTGACTGTGACACTTTTGGAACTAGTCATGTATTTGTAGACTATCCCTCCATTGTCATCTGTCTGATGTTTATCTCATGATTAGACTGGAGTTAAAGGTTTTTAGGAGGAAGATCACATAAGTAAATGTATTCTCACATCATATTATGGGTACACACTATCAGCATGACATTGCTGTTGATGTTAAAGTAACCTTGATCATCTGGCTGAGGCAGTTTTCAAGGCTGCTCCACTATGAAGTCATCCTTTTCTCCACTTCCCATACTACACTCTTTGGAAGGAATCACTTAGTGTGGCCCACACTTAAGCAGAGGGAAGTTGTGTTCTATGTCCTTGAAAGAGAAATATCTACATAAATTATTTGGAATCCTTTTGCATTGGGAGATTCACCTATGCAGCCTATTTATTTAATCAATCATTTAGATCAGTGTGGGTTCAAGAATATTTATCACAGGCTTTAGGTAATAATCCAACACCATTTTACTTGTTTTGTTTCTCAGATTGTTCCAGCTTTAGCCATTAGTGTTCTTTTGGTTGATTCCAATGTCCGATTGTCATTTCCTAAGTATCACTGTGTACATGTGTGGGGGGAGGGCTAAAAGACACTCCAGGCTTGTATTGTATATTCCTTACCCAAGTACTAGGATAAACACTTCTGTAAGGAAACCCCATTCCTTATTGGAGATGGTATCAGAAACCAGACTTGGCTAGTAGGGCGTTGTCACTCCTAGGCCCTCCCAGTAGACAGATCAAGGAAGTACTGTGTGTATCCTAACCCTGAACTATACACATAATGATAAATACTTCCGTATGTATCTATCCGCATCCATATTAAGCCTTGTTTTATTTCTATGTCATTAACCAAACTGAAAATATCCTCTCCCCAAACTGACGATACCCAGGTAAGGAGACTGCATCTAGAACAGATGGTACTTTGGATGTTACAGTGCAGAGTTCATACAGTCCTTCTCCCCGTCTGACTCTCTTTTAAAGATTTCATAAAGATTTCATTTATTTATTTGTTTTTTTGAGAACAAGACAGAGAGAGAGGCAGAGCACACATGAGCAGGAGAGAGGAGCAAGGGAGTGGAGCAGAGGGAGAAGCAGACTCACCACTGAGCACAGAGCCCCACTTGGGGCTCGATCCCAGGACCCTGAGATCGTGACCTGAGCCGAAGGCAGGCAGTTAGCCAAGGGAGGCATCCAGGCACCTCACCTCTGTGAGACTTTCTGACTGACTCATGACTGGAGTAATCTGACAGACTTCACTGCACACTTCATTTTCAGTCACCCTTCCTGTCCTAACACAGGGCTTGACATATGGCAACATTCAATGAGTATTTGTTGAATGAACGTACGAAGAAATTCAGACATAAATGACATCTGTTATCTTTCTCTTCCCTTTCAGAGCAGCATCCTTTCCTTCTTGTTTTGTAGAAATCATGAAAACTGCTCCCACTTTAGGTGTTCCTTCCTACAAATGTACATGCATCACACGTATCTGCATCACTTACTTCCTACTCAGCAAAACAGTCCATCTTCAGCTGATGTTAATAGGTCCATGAAAGGGTTAGATTCTCTCTGGCTGCCTCTCCAGACACCTAATCCCACCAATTCTTTGCCTGCATCTTTGAACCTCTCCATTTCCACCTTCTTTTTCCTCAGCAAACACACTTGAGGCTCTCCCTACCTTTCACAAATGTAGATTTTTATCCCCAAAGCACTTTCTAGCTATTTTTCTCTTTTTCTATTTCTCTTAGTGGCCCAGCATCTTGAAAATATAATCTAAATTAAATTTTTCCATGTCTGGGGCATCTGAGTGATTCAGGAACTGACTCTTGATTTTGGGTCATGATCTCTGGGTCCTGAAATGAAGCCCACCCCGGGCTCTGAGCTCAACTCAGAGTCCACTTGAGATCCTCTTTCTCCTTCTCCCTTTCCCTGGGCCCCTCCCCCACTGCATGCATGCTCTCTCTAAAATAAACAAATAAAATCTTTAAAATTTTTTTTTTCCATATCCTCACCTCCCATCTACTTCTCACCCACTATTACTTGGCTTCCATCACTAATGAAATATAACTTCTACCTAACTAGCTAATTCCAGTGAATTCTCTACAATTTATTTTAATTGATCTAACATATTATAAGCCAACAGAAAAAATCATACACATTACTCAACTAAACCTGCTGACAAATGTATACAGCAACTTAAAATATATACACAATCTGCTTATTTACATGCAAACTACCATTCATATAACTAAATCCCAAAGTATTCAAGAACTACATTTTAAATCACTTAAACCAAAGAGTTTGAAGAAAATGCTGATGAAAGCTGTTGCTGTCTGAATGTGGGAAGGCTATTTAAAAAAAAAATTTAAATAGAACGATAATCTCCAAATGTAAAATGATAATTTGCATGTCAAATATAAATAAATGTATAAGGCAACCAACACATTTGAAATGCTTTATCATCACATAAAATAAGCAAATGTTAATATTTAAAATGTTAATGAGAAGATAATTCACAAGAGAGAAAATACAAATGGCTAATAAACAAAATGCTCAGCTTCATAAGTAAAAAAAAAAAATAGTGAATTAAGTAAATGAAATATTCTTTTTTCACCTATTCAGTTAGTAAGTAACTCAAATATATCTCCCAATTATAGTAAATGTGAATTAAGAACAGCAATAAAGTAATGGTTTGTAGAAAAGAGCAAACATACATACGATTTTTATTTTCCATTCTATTCATTTCTGGATTTTCAAAGCTGCACTAAGTAGAACAAAAGACATTTAACCATCAGAAGGGGAACATTAAGTGCCATCTATTAACAAAATAATCAGGAGACATAAAGTAGTAAGTTCAGGCATTATAAAATAATGAAGTGGGCAGAAATATCTATAGAGATTGTTCTGGTGCCAAAAAAGCCCTCTTGAAATACTTTTTCTACCGACTGATACACACCCATTTTTAATGGAAAAAAGACTTTATTTAGTTGAAAATTAAGCTATAAAAGCAAACACTTCCAGGATAAATAGTTCACACTAAGACATACATGACAGACTGCTTCTAGAAAGGAGATTTTAATGAGAGAAACAGAAAGTAATGCAGTAGGTACCCCCCAAAAGACAAAAAGACAAAGTGGACACTGTAAGGGGGAAACAGATGGTACAGCAGAGGCCCAGGACACCAAAGACAGGCTTGCCTGATACCTAAAATTGTCTTTTGTGTATAGACTCTTCAAAAGGGCCTTTGCCCAGAATATTATGCCACAGCTCTTGACTAAAAGGAAGCAGCTGTGGACACAGATGTGGTCTTGCTCTGTTATTCAAGCCCCAACTAGATAAAAGCAGGTTAATAGAGCTTTAACGGTGGCAGATTAGATATTTGGCCTGTTTGCTGGATGTAATTGAATCTGTGTTTTGGAGAACAGCTCTTGGTGACGCACAATGTCACAAATCCAACGTAAGAAAGGCAGTTTAAGATCTGGTGACCAAATGCATGTGTACTAACATGAAATGGATGGAAAACGCAGGGCATTACGAGAAGAAGATATATATAAATTATGATAGGGTTTTATGTTTTGATTTGGAGACCTAATTCCTTATTATGCATGAATGGCCTCTTCAGAAAAATAAAATAAATGTCCTCATTACCAGATTTTGGATGCTTAAGAAAAACAAGTGGTGGGGTAAAAAACTAAAAAAAAAAAAAAAAAAAAAAAAAAAAAAAAAAAAATTTTGTTACCAACTCCATGGCTATTTTAAATTATTCATGTTGACAAAAGAATCAGGAAGCTGATGATCCCAATGAGTTTTTTATGTGGCCAAGGTAGGAATCAATCCCAGGTAGCCCACATGCAAAGCTCCTACCATAACTTCACTGCTGAATCTCTGTCTGCTTCCCAGTTATTTCCCAAACTGCAAACTGACTGCTCCAACTGCTCTTCTATCTAAACAGCTTCCTTTTAAATAAACATTAGGGCATGAAATGTAAAAGACTCTAGGAATGCATTTTTCTGATCTGTTCACCTCATTCATTCTGTCAGTATTTATTGAGCATTTACTACGTGCCAGACACTGCTTTTAAATGCTTGGGGAATGTCAGTAAAGAAAAGAGCCAAGAACCACAAAAGTTGCTTCATCGCTGTGGAGCTGAAATGCTAGAGAAGACAGAGAGTAAATAAGGAATGCAACCAATAAATTCTACTATATATCAAAAGGTGACAGGTGCTCCTGAAGGAAGAGTAAGATAGTAAGAATTGGTAGTACAGGGGGTAAGGCTTCAATGTGAAGTGAAGGCTGGGAGCTGTCAGGAGAAACCCCAATGGAAAGGCAACATCAGCTTTAAGGCTTGAAGACACAGATGCAGAGGAAATTGAGCTATGAGGATATTCAACAAGAAAGTGCTCCAGCCTGAGAGGACGGCCAGGGCAAACTGTCCACAGTGAGTCTGCTGGGCATGCACAAAGCAGAGGACAGATAAGCGTAGCCCAAGCAGAGTAAATGAAGAAAAAGGTGGTGAGAGATAAGGTAATGGCAAATATAAAGGAGCTCAATTACATAGGGCCTTGTAGGGTCATCAAGTCTCTGACTTTTACTCTGATGTGACGAGTCCACAGATGGTTTCAAGCAGAGGAGTAACATTACTGAAGGATATATAGTCTTAAGTCACTCAGGCCATTCTGCTGTGAACAGAGAGTAAGTGAGGAAGCAGAGAGAACTGCGGAGAGGCTTCTGTAGCGCTCAATGAGGCACGGTATTAGGTCTACTACACTGGTAACAGCAGAGGTGGTGACAAGTAGTCAGGTTCCAGAGGATTCTGCAAGGAGAACGAACTAGACTTGCTGGTAGATTGGGTGTGATGGATAAGAGAACAAGAGAAGTCCAAGATACCCCAGGATCTTTGACAGAGCACCTTGAAGGCCCCAGTTGCCCTCAGCTGAGGAGGAAGGCTGCATCTGGGCAGGTCTGAAGGCAATGGATGGAGGTTCCACTTGGGACACATGGAGTCTGTGTGTCAGGTGTCAAAGTCAAGAGGTCATTTATTGCAGCTGGCTATAGGAGTCTGGATTTCAAAAGAGGGGTCCAAGCAGGAGTCATGAATTTAGAAGTCGTCAGTCTGAAAGTGAATTTCTAGTTGAAAGAGCAAGAGAAGCAAAGCACCCATTGATCACTTAACATAGGCCATGCCTTACACCGTAAACTCTCACATGCCTTATGTCATTTAATTCTTGTAACTCCCCTGTTTTTCAGACTGGACTGTTTTACAGGCTAGTAAATTAAATTGAGAACATCTAAGAAATTCCCTGAGGCTAACCAGCTTTCCTTATGGCAATGAATTTTGGAAGAGGCATATCTTGGACTCATATGTAGGCCTTTCCATTAACTATATAACCTCTCAAGGGCCCAATACAAATAGAAATGTAGCTCATATTCTGGCTGTGATAAATTAAAAAAGGAATCCAAAAAGCGGATGAAGAACAATAGACCTAGTATAATGAATGCCCTCGATGAGGTGAAGTAAGTTTAAAATTGAATTTAATAATTGTTTACAATGAATGGAAATTTAGTCTTTTAGGATTTGAATCAAAAGATTTGAAAACATTTTAGTTTTGTTGCTTAAGTAAACTGTCTTCTTAAAAAATCACCTGTTTCTCACAAGTCACTTACTTTATTTTGAGGGAACAATGTGAGACAAATTGTGTACACATATGTGGAACATTGAATAACCTATTTCTCCAAAACAGAAAGCAAAAATAATGCCTTATTCATTTGATACTTTTTTTTTTTTTAAGATTTCTTAATTTTCTGAGAGCTCGGGAGCAAGAGTGAGTGAGCAGGGGAAGGAACAGAGGGAGAGAATATCTAAGCAGATGCCCGCTGAGCAGGGAGGCCCACATGAGCCTCGATCTCACAAGCCACGAGATCAGAACCCGAGCCAAATCCAAGAGTCAGATGCTTAACCATCCAAGCCACCCAAGTGCCCCTGATACATATTTTTCAAAGAAAAATAGTAAAATTCTTTCTCTTCCCAGTCACTTGGCTTTAAAAGTTTCATATCTTTTACTTGTTTCATACTTTTAAAATACTTTAAAATTAACTTACTTAAGAATATTCAGATACAGAAGATAGAGATCTTCTCAATTAACTAGTTAAGAGTAGCAGACTCCATCTCGGGTGATGTTTACGAGCCAAATGAGAAATTCTACTGTAAGATTACAAACCCAACTATAAAAAAACAAGAAGTCAGAGAAACAAACAGAACTTTAAGATTTCTTACTACAAACTAAACATGCTTCTCTGACAAAAATAGCTTCTAAATTTCCTCTGGTAAAATGATTAATGAAAATGTTTCATGTACTCATATATACATTAAATCTCCAAGATCCCAGGCTGTAGCATCATAACCTCTATTCTCTCTGTTCATGATGGGCAGATGCAGGAATGGAATTTTCAAAATTATACAGATGTAATATTTAAAAATTATATATATATACACATACACAACACAGTAGCATATTATACTATAAACAATATATACATGTATATATATATATATATATATATATTTTATGAATTTAAAATGTAACTTCCAAGAAAATAATTTGAAATGTAAATATTCACATGGGTTATGGTTTTATAGGAGGTTAACTCAGAGAACAAACATTGACTTAGCATTAGCATTTACAAAGTAAACTTTGTGGAGAACTGATTTATTTGACCTGCTCTCCACACACATACACAGACACACATAGGGACCCCATAGGTTCTTGACCTGTACCTAGGATATATTCTCCTATACACTCTAGAGGTTACTGAATACAAGTACATGACCACTGTTCACTACAGCCCACCAGAGCTCCTGAGCAGACATGGGAACTTGTATTCATGGGGACACCAACCAACCAGAGCAACTCCACATGCATTAGCTTTGTAACTGGCAGCTCCATGTGATAGTCGACAGCAAAGAGGCTTCTGCTGCTTACAAAATCACTTGGGAAACCACTGTCCTAGAGGATTCTTAATTAAAAATATATTTAGACTTACTAAGGCATCAAAGTTTCACATTCATGTAAGAGCACTACAGAAAAAAAAAAAAATGTAACCATCAACAGACACTTGGATTAACATTACTTTTCCCAAAGAAACCAGGCAAAATAAATCTGCTTTGTGTAATTTACCAGAAAGCTTAACATTCAAAGCAGCAGTAAGGAGTAGTTTTACAAAATGTTGAGTTATTTTCAGTAATGTGCTAAGATTCACCATGGTGGTTGTTTACATCAAAGCAAACAAAACATTTTGGTACAGAAGAGCCCTTTAGTAAAACCTAGAGAAATACTATATATAGGAAAGAAAGCTCTGGGCTTCGTAGAATATTTTTCATTGAGATCTCACTAGTCCTGGAAGATGAGTTAAAGATTTAGCTATCATATGCAGTTTCTACATAAGCAAATGAAGTGCAGTGACAAAAAATGATTCACATGGGGTTGCAAAGTTAGCAACGAGAGAAGAGGATTCTCCTCAGTCCAGCTCAATGGAAATTACCATGGACCACATACAACCCTGTTCCTGTGTGATGAACTAATGTGTTCTGAATTTACTGTGAACTTACTGGAACTTAAGTAATAGGCCACAGAGGGCTACAGAAAATAATTGCTGACTACACACTTGAAATCTAAACCTAAAGAATAGAGCTTTTTAAGCTAAAACCTCAGACAGGCTTGGCCAAAGCACTTACACTTGCTAAACAAGAAGTAACTTCCCTGGGTAGCTACAAGGAAAAGACCTCTGATACCTCAGCCACTGGCAGACCTTCAGTGGATGGACAGAAGAGACACAGATGTTCACGTCCTGATTTCCAGAAGCTGTGAGGATGTTACCTTCTACATGGCAAAAGCAACTTTGTAGATGTGATTAAGGACTTGGAGATAGGGAAATTATCCTGGATTACTGTCTTTGTAAACACAGGTCCTAATAAAAGGAAGGCAGAAGATTCAGTCGTAGGACATACGAACACAGAAAAGGTGGTAAAAATGTGATGTAAGAGGGACATGATCTTCGCTAGCTTTGGAAAGTAGAAAAAGAGAGCCACAAGCCAAGAAAACTGGACAGCTTCTAGAAGCTAGAAAAAAGCACAAAAGTGGATCTTACCCAGAGCCTAAAGGAATGCAGCCCTGCCAACACCTTGATTTTAGCCCAGTGTGATCCATGTAAGATATCTGATCTACAGAACTACAGAATGGGTTAATGCCATTATGTTTCTGATAACTGGTTACAGCAGCAATTGAAAATCTGTACACTCACATTATAATGACATGTTTTCTTTATAAATGGAGAAGGATCTCAAAAGTCAGTCAAGAAACATTTACTGTATGTTTAAGGTATGCAAGGCTCCAGGAGCTGGGACTGAATGAAAACCAAGATGCCCATTTTGCAGTCAGGAGTGAATCATTTTTCCACGTAATGAACTAGCTTATATGTACATGGGTCTGTGGGGACACAAATGTTTATCTGCATGTGAAAGGTCAATACAGTAACTCAGCAGAAGGAAGGATTTCAAAAGTCATCTTAAAATAACCACACAAATGAGGAAACTAGTTCAATTGGACATTCAGAAAGTTTAGTTTCCACTTTCTCAGATCCAACTCACACTTCTTTAGCTTCATAAAATAGAAGCAACTTGAAGTCTCCTATGATTCTGGTACCAACAGTCCTTAAGCTTCAAGTATGAATCAGTCAGCCCCAGATCATTCTGAAGACAATCAGCTGCCATGGTATGTTCCTCTTGAACAAAAGTTCTCAAGTTAAGGAACTGCTTCATATTTTCTAATGGTAACAAATAAATTATTACAGATCCCTGTACATCTGAAAAACTGAACACTAAGGACAGTAAACCCCAGAATGGTCTATTCTTCTAATGAATACCAAACGTGATGTCTATTTCAAAGTTAGAATCCGAAATAAGCAAATTTACCACACAGAAATTTATTAATAAAATAATTTTGACCCCTTAAAAATATCATCTAAAAATTAGTTTCTTGATAGTATCAATTACTCTACATGATTCAAGGTTCAAAAAACAGAATTTCAGGGGTGCCTAGGCAGTTCAGTCAGTTAAGCATCTCACTCTTGGTGTCAACTCAGGTCATGATCTCAGGGTCTTAAGATTGAGCTCTGCATCAGGTTCCACACTTAGTGTGCAGTCTTCTTGGGTTTCTCTCCCTCTCCCTTGCATTCTCCTTCTTTCTCTCAAATAAATAAAGTTTTAAACATTTTTCAAATTAGACTCTAACACATTAAGAGAAAGAATGATCAATATGTATCTATGTAACTTACCCCTGTCTGGAACACTCCCCATGCCTTCTCTTGATTGGTTCCTGACTGACAGAAATTGTTCTATTTTAGATAGGATACTGACAAGAAAAAAATTAAAGATAGTTTTTTTCACAGAGTTTCAACCTCTATAACTAGATTTACATCCTACTTAGGTCTAAAGTCTACTGCTGGTAAGAGAATAATCTTTCTATGGAATACCTGTTACAGCCCCAGAAATCAGAAACACCAGACTGTTAAATATTTAAAATTAATCAGTATCATAAACTAGTACATAAACTATAATTCATAGTAATATCACTTAGTATTCTGAAAAAGGGTTATCAACCTAATAAACTTCATATATCACCTCAGTTAATGATGAACTAACAAGCCCTACATAGATTAAGTTCAGAAAATATACTGCAGTAATAATATAGGAAGGAATAGACTACCTATGTGATTTACATGATAATGACTAAATGGCAAGAATGAGGACAACAGCCACAGTAGCTTGCTTCATGACAGGCTCTGTGCTACACTGTCTCATTTAATCTCCAGGATAATCCAAAGAGATACATATCATCTCCACTCACAGTTGATGAAAATGACTTACACGGATTAAAGTAACTTTCACAAGGTCACACAGCTAGTATGTGGTAGAGTTAGGACTCAAACTCGGACCATGGCCAGGTCTGTAACATCAGTCCTTCCCCTTTCCTATACTGCCTCTCTTGGACAGGGGTGAAGGTCACAGACAGAAGTTCTGAATAGGAGTTCTGGTATTTCCTCAATTCTCTATGGAATATTGAGGAAATCAATGAACCAAACTTGGACTTTATTCCCATTACATAAATAGAAAGATAAGAGGTTCTCAAAAGGTCTTCTTTGTTCTATAATTCATTCATTTTTTCACTCTTATATTCCACAGATTTATGCCAAACACCTTCTATTGGCCAGAACTGCTCTAGGTAATGAGCATATCAAACAGCAGAAAAAGATCCTGTCTTATCTCAATTCCTCTAGTAAGATGAACATTCTTTGGGCATGCGACCTCAGGGAAGGTATTTCTGGTAGGAGATATCTCAATTGTGACCTAAACAAAATGAGAACTTAAGTCATAAGCATATCCTAGGAAAAAGGCTTTCCAGCTGGGAAGACTCGTTCTAATGGCTCATTTAAAGTCTAACTGTGCTGGGCATTCTCTTGACTAAATGCCTTCCCCCCCCCCCCCCCCTATGACTGCTAGACTCACATTTAAAATAATAAATTTAAAATGACTTTTTTTTTTTTTTAATTGGAAGTGTTTAGAACCATTCAGCTTTTCCTGTTTTCTGGATCCTTTCAGCTACGAACTGAAAACCTAATATTTGAGAATGAAGAAAGTCATGTGATACAGTAGAAAATACCAAACTGGTAATAATAGTTCCTACAAAAAATATATGGGGTATCTGCCTCACATACATCCTTGCAAGATGTAACAGAGGATAATCTTTCAGATTAATATTATCATTTGCAAATGGATGAACAATTATTTGTATTCCCCAGTGTTTTTAGAAAGTCAGTCCATAAAGGTCAGAATGTTTAACAAGTACAGAGTTTATTGAAGTCAGAATAGAGGGCATAATCCTATAAGAGGATGAGCTGCACCAAGTTAGGTGAATTATTTAGCATAAAACTGGGATGACAGCTTAATGTGCTAAATTTGACACATCAAAAGCAATAATGTAGTCATTTCTATTGCCATCATGCTCTCAAAATCTAGCTTCCTTTTTCAATTTTATTACCATGGCATCAAACAAACTTGAATCGTGTAAAATAGTCTGGAGTGATCACTTAGAATATTTAAGATCACTACAAAATAGCTTCATTTTTATAAGTGCTCATTAGAGGAACAAAAAGCAACTCTTGTGGTATAATTTTCTAGGAAAAAAAGGATAACAAAATTTATCTACTTCATTCTATGAATAATTTCAAATCACTTCTACTGAACTAAACAGAAACTCTTGCTTCATTTAAACAACTGAAAAAGTTGATGGAAACAGGTTGTAGGACTAATTTTATATCTATTTAGAGTAGTAAATATTTTCATAACTGGTTAAAAGGCTTAAGGATTTATTTCTTCATTAATTTAATTTTAAAGATATTTACTTAAGACTTTCCAGGCAATGAACAAACTGACTTGGTACTGAGGATATACTGATTACAGTATTGTAGATACCTTTGAATAAAGAAAATAATACCTTTGATTCAATGAATAGCTTCTCTTTTCTGATTTGATTATCTTAGCTTACTGCTTCAGGATGTACATAAATCCAAAGGCAGAGAAAAATTAGTGCCAATTTCTTGCTCAAAGAATTATCAGAACACAGCATGAAGGAGGGAATTCCTATGCTTGAACCTTAATTCCATGCTAATACTTTCTCTTTTACCTGTAACACTTGTAAATTCCCTACAGTAAAATAACCAAAGCCTTTTCTGCTTCAGTCACTTTAAAAAAATTAAAGAAGGAAATCCCTCTTAAATATAATTTACATATTTTTAAGAGAACATGAAGAAATTCATTTAAACAAATAACTCCATTATTTTTTCTGCTGAGCACACTGGCTGAAGAACAGTCCAAATAACAAATAAGAAAAAAAAAATTCTGAAAAAAGAGAAAAAAAGAATTTTAGATCATAGCAAACAGAAAAAAATATTTAAAATTTACATACATATTAGGGGACCAAGTATTATGAATCCCTTTTCAGTAAAATAGGTAAACACTCTTTTCAAGATAGAAAGATTAATAATTTTCTTCTTTTAAACAACATATAAAAAATAGTTTCTTGTTATTTGACTACCAAAATGCCAGTCAAAAATGACAAATTCCAAATCAAAATGCACTGAATTCTAATTAGAATATTTTGCTCATGATGCTTTTCACTATACACACACACATATATACATAAACACACACATATAAAATATGGTTTTATATATATATATATATATATATACATATATATTATACCCACACATATTTTATATATATATATATATATGCCATATTATATATATGTATATATATATATAAAATATGTGTGGGGGTATAATATGGTTTCTACTTTCAAAAGCTTCCTTCATTTACAGGAAAACTCTTCAATGTCCTTTATCTACTGGATCCCATTTTGATTTAAATATGTCCATGAAACATAGTGTCCTACATCTAAGAGAATTAGAATTTTAAATTATTTTAAGGTTAGGATAAATTTTCCATTGACAGAATATATATTTTATATTATATATTATATATTATATATATATGTTAAACATATATAAGTATATATATATATAAAGTATATAAACATATATAAGTATATATATATATAAACATATATAAGTATTTTTTTTCAATAGAGACAACTTACACTTCCAGAACCAGCAAGTATAAAATACTCCAGCAATTGTATCAGTATCACATTAATCTTTTTTAATCTTACACGGATGTTTCCTAAATAAGTGCAGCTTTTTTAGGGAACTACTAATGGCAGTTTTCATTATAGTAAGTTGACAGACCTTTTGAGAAGAAGGAGCCAATAACTAGTTTCTATTACGGAAGAAATGCCCATCTTCATACCCAGCATAAAGCACCATGGTAAAACTGAAACTTTCAAATATGGCCAGCAGAGTCCAAGCACAGTGCTTCTTCACAGAACTTCTCTTATGTACCCTGGGCCCATATCCCCTTGTATGTGGCAAGCATGGTTCCGATGGCATAGTCAGCAACATGAGCGATTCTCTTCTGGAACCCTTCTAACCTCTTGCTTTCATGTATGTGTGTCCTATATTTAAGAAGTCCAGAAGGTCTGGTTGAAGACTTCTCCTTGAGTATACAGCCCAACTCAGTGAAGTGACAGACGTTCAGAATGAATACCTCTTTAGTTCAGTGTAGCAAAAGAAAATCAAAATCTCTAAAGAAGTATCTCCTTTAAGTCAGGCACTTAATTCTGGATAAATTCCAACATCCAAAAGTAAACTTCTGATTGAGAAGAACCAAAATAAATTCTTTGTATGGCTCTAAAAGCACTTCGGTCCACAAGGTGGTACAGAAATAACGTGGCAAGCACCTAAAGATCTCTGAGGATTCATTTTGCTTGCTTGCTTGTTTTTTGGGGTCGGGGAGTGGTTCCATTAGAGTGACCTGGAAGGCCAAGAGGTTTCACTAAGCATTATCTTAACCGGCCAAATATGCCTTCATTTGGGGGTAGAGAGGTTTGCCTGACTACACCACAAATGACAAAGGATGGCTCTGGGTTTGATTTGATTTGGCTTTTAAGATTTTATTTGTCAGAGAGAGAGAGCACACACATGTGCACAAGGGGTCAGAGGAGCGGCAAGCAGAGGGAGAAGCAGTCTCAGCCATGGGACTTGATCCCAGGACCCTGGGATCATGACTTGAGCCAAAGGCAGATTTTTTCTTTTTTTTTTTTTTTTAAAGATTTATTTATTTATTTGACAGAGAGAGATCACAAGTAGATGGAGAGGCAGGCAGAGAGAGGGGGGCGGGAAGCAGGCTCCCTGCTGAGCAGGGAGCCCGACGCGGGACTCGATCCCAAGACCCTGAGATCATGACCTGAGCCGAAGGCAGCGGCTTAACCCACTGAGCCACCCAGGCGCCCCAGATTTTTTCTTTTTTTTAATCTGTGTTTTAAATGTCAGCAGGCTGGTGTGTTTATCACATCATGACTCACTTACTCAATGCATGCATCTATCTATCCACTAAATATACTGAGTACTTACATGCTCTTCAGTGACCAAATCAGAATCACTTCCCACTTCTCTCCACTGGCCCCGGTCCAAAGAAAAGGGGTCAGAACCCTGGCACAGTATCTTTAACCTTTACTTATTGGTACTGACAATAAGAGTGCCAAGAGGGGGAAATACAAAGCAAATTCAAGGTATTATAAGCATAAAAATAATATAAGGAGGGTAAAAGCGATATAATTTAACATGCAGGATTCTTTGAGTGCACAGCAGAAATCCAGCAGACCAAAGCTTTGATCTGGACAGCAAAATGTCTGCAGAGTTATGCTCTCATCTTTGTTTTAATGACCAGCTCAATGCCGCCTGTTTGGCTTCTTATCAAAGAAAGCCAATTAAATACTTACCAGGCACTCTCCTACACTGCTGGTCAAAGTGCAAATTGGTACAACCTCCTTGGAAAGCGACTTGGCAATATGTACGGGAAGTTCTCAAGTATTCATACCACTTGGCCCACTAAATCCTCTTCTAGGAATATTTCGTAAGATCTGCAACTTGAGATTTTTTTTTAATACAAAATTTTAAAAATCTTGTTATTTTTGATATAGAATATTAGGAAACAACCCAAATGTCTAACAAGAGAGTAAGTTATATCATAGCCATAGACTAAATTGGCACATGGCCACTTAAAAAAAAAAAGTTTTTGAGCACTTAATTTTAAAAATGCTTGTAAAATTGCCATGTTTAAAAGGAATATTCAAGATTAAATATACTGCAGTGCTGAATCCAAGTAAAATGTATAAATGATGAAGATAGAAAAAACATGAACTGCTGACCTCGGAGACATGACCTTGTATTTTTTTTTTTTTCCTGCTTTGTATTATCCTAACTCTCGAAACTCTGAGCCTGTGGTTATAAAATTTGGAAGTCCAAAATCTGATATTCTGAAAGAATTTCAAATTTAGTTGGACGTTACACTAGGTGCCACAGATAAAGTCTCAAGACCGAACTTGGAGACACAGATTACCAGAGCATGTGTTTAAGACCACAAGATGAATGACAAAATGGGTAGGGATCCAGGAAAAAGACAGCAGAATTGCCAGGAGGCACTGAATGAACCGTTTCCAGACAGGAGAGTCTGGACAAAAGATACCACATGGAAATTCATAAAATGTCCTCTTTTCTGCGGTCCACATGGAATAATTCTCAAAATTAATTCTCTTAGACAGCAGATGTGTTAAAATCAATAAGTAATGCTACAGAATTTGTTTCTTTAAAAAAATCTCATTTGTGCTAAATCACTTATTTGATGAAACCAATTAGCGTTATATCTAGGACATCATTGCCCCAATGCCAGCAAAACAGTTTTATTACAGCACTGTTAAAAATGTTACTTGTTCCAATTCTTTTCCATTTATCTTTAATAAACACTTGGGGGAAACTTTCCTTTACTCAGTCTCGATTCTCCTGTACAGTAAAATTCGTAACTATTTCAAGGCAGAATGACATATATTGCTATCCACCGTAATTCTCACCAGATGAAGAAGTCAACAAATGTCAGTTTTTCTCATCCTTGGTCAACTGAATTTTATAAAATGTACTCCATAGTAAAGGGAAAATTTCTTTCATAATTTGTCATGTAAGGAAAAAAAGCTCCAGGCCAAAACAATATACACAAAAGCAAACACGCTCACAAGACATATTATTGCATTAAAAAATTTACAAACACAGCACAGGATTCCCATCAGTCACTCCTAATTGTGCTCCTCTGACCTCGTTACAATGAAATCAACTAGTTCAAAACTTTGTCCCTGAGTTTGTTTACAAAATTATTAGTATTTTGATAAAATATATAAAATCTAAGTGCACAGAATATTGTATTGTCAAGAAAACATACTTTAAAAGCTATTCTTCAATAAAGTGAAAGATCATGGAAAAAAATCTATAAACCTTTTCTTTCTCTATAAAATTGATGGGGATAGGAACTACAGAAATAAAAGGCTTTAGCCACTTCCTGAATAGTTGTACTAACGTCAATCATGTACATTGCTTCTCATCAGAGAGGGGCCTGAAGATGACTTAATCTACATGATTCAAAGTATAAAAAACTTAGTCTCTCAAACGCAAAATTAGGGGTTACAAAGTGAAATGCTACTACAGAATTGTACATTAATAGTGAAATATTCAAATAGTCCAAATCTCCATCTGAACAGAAAAGTTTAAATATATCATGGAATATCCATACAGTGGAATACCCTGAGGCCAATAATGTCTGTGTGTGTGTGTGTGTGTGGAGAGAGAGAGAAGTGGGTGTGCATTTGTGTATGCTTGTGTAGTGTATTGCATGTATATAAGTGTGTGTGTGTGTGTGTGTGATTGTACAGAGAGAGACAGAAGAGATGAATGAAATATATGGCTAAAGTTAAAAAAAATCACATTTCTGAACAATGCTTGTAAAATGAATTCATAAAGTAATAGTGATACTATTAATATCTGCTGACCAATTCCCACACAGGGGTATTCACCTACACACATGGCACATAGCAACTCATTTAACTCTCATAATAACTCTGTATTATTGATTCTATTATTCTCCCCACTGAACTGATAAGGAAACTCTTGCCCATCTATTCCTGCTCCTCTGCACTAAAGAGGCTGATTTCTACCAGTTCCACCACCTGGATTCCTGAGTCCAAGGATTCTCTTTGGATTCAGATGGTGGGAGGGGCTCTCAGAGGATGGGGATGGGTAGATAAAGGCAGTTGAAGTAGGGATATTTATAACCACCCCCGGTTGCCCTCCCCTCCCCAGGTCACAAGCATGCAATCATCCAATGGTGGCTGCATCTCTCCAGCCACAACCACAGCTTCTGTCCGGTAACCCCTTTCCATCGACTACTACTCTCACCGGGTGTCCAGTAACAGCTCCCCTTCTTGTGACTTTGGGCCTAAAGGTGAGGACTGCTTTCGTCTCTTGCTAATGCAGGCTGCCTTACCATTCCTTGTTTCCCTTCACATCTCCGTAACTCCAAGTATTCAGTGACTCCTTTGATTGGGTCATCTATTTCCTGCCAGGACCCTGACTTGTACAGAAGCAAAGACAGGACTCAGATCCATTGTCTTCTTCTAGAATCTATGCGATCTCTCAGCCCACCATGTAATAGAACCTCCTCACTTTGCTGGTATATGTGGGGGGGGTTTTGTACTGAAAGACCATGCCCTAAATTGCTGATAGGAATTTTATCTGGGAAGTAGAATTATAGGAAGAAAATTAAACTTCTATATTTTATAGTTGTACAATATTCGAATTTTATATTTTTTCTAATAAAAATGCAATGAAGGGGTGCCTGGATGGCTCAGTTGATCAAGCGTCCAACCCTTGCTTTCAGCTCAGGTTCTGATCTCAGGGTCATGGGATCAAGCACTGTGTCAGGCTCCATGCTCAGCAGGGAAGCTGTCTGAGATTCTCTCCCTTTGACCCTCTCACCACTAGCTGACTTGCTCTAAAATAAATAAGTGACTTTTAAAAATGCAATGAAGTATTATATATTCAACAGTGAGCTGGTAACAATGGGCCTTGATAGTACTTACTATTACTGACTACTCCCTTAAAGAAATTTGGTCTACCCTCTTAGGATAGACAACCCATTTTATTTTTAAATTGTTTTTAAGATTTTATTCATTTATTTGTCAGAAAGAGAGAGAGAGCACAAACAGGGGCAGTGGCATTCAGAGCAAGAAGCAACAAAGAACTCGATTCCAGACACTGCTATTGTGACCCGAACCGAAGGCTGATGCTTAACCCACTAAGGCACCCAGGTGTCCCTTTATTTTAAAATTTTAACCATGAGGCTTTCCTATACATTATGGATAATCATCTTCTAACATAAAGGTCTGGACAAAGTGTTGTATATTGATACTCCTGGAATGAAAAAAAAAAAAAATCCTTGGATAGGAAAATAGTAAAGAATTACTAAGTTACTATTTCTCCTATTGTTGACAATGTGCCAAAGAGATATTGAGTATTAGTTCTTCCAGTGGGTTGAGAACCAAAAGAAAAGCACCTAATATTATATTGACAACAACCTACTGCAGAGTTTAATAAAGACAGAATTTGATAGTTTCCTTTGGGACAATACTGATGCACAGTAGAGTAAGTACTGTTCACATTTCATCAAATCTGGATGATCAAACTATAGAAGCAATATCTTAGGGGGAACTGGGTCTAAGCTACACCCCAACCTCATTACGCATGCATTGCTTTGCTCAGTCATGATGCAGACAAGCCTTACATTTCCTTTTTCCATACTGCAAACACAACATTCCCACATTACTTCTCCAAAGCTCATGGTTTCCCACAGTATAACAGACTCTAGGAAGGAAACAGAATTCAATATTAACAATTTTTCCTCACTGCTAGACACTTTGGAATGCACCCTTTCCAAATATTCAAGGATAACTGCTATCATTTTCTGATAGTTAAAAAAAAATTCAATCTTCACTTTTAAGTAGTAATTGCTAACAGATCTATATCCCTGACAGCCATATAGCTCAGGCAGTGTATTATATTAGCACCTAATATCAAATTAACCAATGCCATTCAATGGAAAAAGGCATAAAAGCCTGGTCTTTCTCCTTCGATTCTTTGAATCTTTCGGTCCCTCTCCATGTGATAAAAGCTAATCAGTTGCACATGTGGTATTTCCTAAGAGCCAAATCTAGCTTACCGGGAGGGAAAACAAAAACAAAAACAAAAAACCCCAGCAAACCCCAAATTCCCCCACCTCCAGGTATAAAAAGCCTCCAGATGTCACTCGTATGCAACTCTCCTAACAAGGACTTACTAATGAATGACTGCCAACACTGAATACACCCACGGCCACAAGTCCTTCAGCCTCTGTGACGTCAAGACCTCAAACATGTGGGAAAAATCCAGGTCATTCATTATTGGAGCGTAAATGTTAACAATCAATGTCTCCAAGCCATAGACTAACCCATCTGTCATCGACATCTAAATCAGTGAACACTGTTTTCAGACTTGCTTTTGCTACAATAAAACTATTTACTCTATAGGTAAGGGAAGAATGAGAATTAACTACAAATGTTAAACAAATGCTACATTTTATGATCACATACAATCTTATATGTAATAGTTGAGTTAAACATTAATAGAGTTAGGTACAAATCATTTCCCCTCATCTATAGCAATTGGTAGAGAGCTATACACTGACTTATCAATCTTGCATATAATTATATGGAGTACACATAGGACAAAACAAATGATTGCCTTATTTTCATATCTACAGTAGTTTACTTATGCCTAAAATAACATGTTTGGATCAAGATGGTAATAAGTCTCTGGCACAAGGACAGCCATCATCTCTCACGCCCACATGCAGGCTTGCTCACATTGTGAGGGGCTGACTGCCAAGCCTGCCAGCTGTATACTCGGACTCTCTAAGTTATAGCCAGATGAAATTGTCAGTAAAATTTTTCTGTACCTATTTCTAAAAAAGATATAAATGAATGCATTTTTCTCCTCTCTTCCCTGGGCACTCAAATGAAAATGAAATACAAAAGTCCTTAATAAAGGAAAGAAATGACCAAAAGAAATAATCTGTTCTTAGGGCAAACAGAAAATGAGTTCCTGTTTAGACAGCCACATTCAGATTCAGGAAATTTGGGATACTGTATTTGGACAAGAACGTCTTTGGTGGTTCCCAAAGAATTGATTCGTTCCTGAAAAAGTAGTTAAAAGTTTACCAAAACATAAAATATCATATCACCTGAACCCTAGATACTTTGAACAAATTAATGTGAAGAAGCACTGGGAGTAACACTTTGCACTCAGTGCTAAAGAAGCTATTTCTCTTGAAAGTCTGCTCATTGAGAAAGAGGTATGTCACATGGGAATAAAAAGGAAGATGGATTTCCCAAAAGGCGGGCGAAGATCAGACTACTTTGGCAAACCTCTTTAGCAGTTAAATAGAAGCTTTAAAGGAAAATGTTAAGAATTCTTGCTCGCCAACACTGAACAACACTCTTGCATTCACGTCTCAGGCAGTATGACGGGTACTACCAACTGAAGCAAGAAAAACTTCAGGCTCCAGAATCAGATTGGACTGACCAGGTAAGTAGGTAGGCAGGGGTGGTGGGTGGTGGGTGTGTGTGTGTGTGTGTTGGCAGGGGAGGAGAAGCAGAGTATATATGAAAGAGAGAAAGGATGACTGGAAGAGGGAAGTGAAGGAGTGATATAGTGCCCCCTCCCAGAGTAAAGATAGGGAAAGGTAGGAGTGTTTTGTTTCATTTTTGCTTCCTTGTTTTTAAGTGTTTTTATGCACTTCATAATGATCACAAGTAACTGCACAGATAGTAATGACGTCAATTATATTTGTTTTGGGTGGAAAAATAAAAAACACAATTCCAGTTGGTGAAAATATAAATATTAACATAAGCTACATGGAAAATTTGTGAAAGACTTTGAAATGGGCAAAAGCAGGACAAACAGACTAAATGGGTGGGTGGACTCACCGGCTCACACTGCCCAGTTATCTCTGTCTTTTAAAGTCCTTGAGCCATTTTATAAGTCCATAAGTAACAGAGAACTGATAGCAATGCAAATTACTGTCAGAACACTGAGACTCATAAACACATGCCCCATCCATGGGAATGCAACTGATTCTTGCATCTTTTTAAAATTCATTTTATCATTCCCTACCTGACTATAAATGTGTGATACTTTGATTTCTTTTGAATCAGTTGTAACATCAGTTCATTTATTAATCAGTTAAATGTTTATACTCATTTTTATATTTGCATGAGTTATGACTTAAAGATTTTATTTATTTATATGAGAGAGACAGAAAGTACAAGCAGAGGAGAGGGGGAGAGGTAGAAGGAGAAGCAGACTCCCCACATACCGGGCTCCATCTCAGGACCCTGGGATCATAACCTGAGTACATGGTACACACTTAGCTGACTGAGTCACCCAGGCGCCCAATGACTTACTTTTCTTTAAAAAAAAAAAAAAAAAACAAACTTTGAGCTATACATATAGGTATGTGCGCACACACACACACATGCTTATGGACAGATAAAAAAAAAATCAGTGAGATTTAAACTTATACTGTAGCTGCACTGAAAGTACTTTTTCCCCTATACTGCTCTGCATTTTCTGAAATTCGTTTAATAATCATGAGTTACTTTGATAATTAGATTACTTTTAAAAAAGAAAAGGCTAAAATAATCCTATGAGAGTTTCTACACATATATCTAACTCCCAAACACACACATTTTTAAAAGCTGTCATCGGGTAAACCACTCAAAAGGAGCCAGTTTTTTGGTTTTTATGGTTGTTTGTTTTTTTTTTGTTTTTTTTTTTTTGTTTTTTTTTTTTTGAGAGAGAGAAAGAGAGTGCATATGAGCAGGAGAGGGGGCCAGGCAGAGGGAGAGTGATAGAATTTTTTTTTTTTTAAATTCTATTCACTTATTTGACAGAGAGAGAGAGAATGTGCACAAGCAGGGGGAGTGTGCCAGGCAGAGGGAGAAGCAGGCTCCCCACTGAGCAGGAAGCCCAATGTGGGCTCCATCCCAGGACCCAGGAATCATGACCTGATCTGAAGGCAGATGCTTAACCCACTGAGCCACCCAGGTGCCCCTTATTTGCTTCCAAATTTTCCTCTTGAAATCCTTTTTTTTTTTTTTTGGCCATTGGGAGACAACATAGATGGACCTTGAGGATATTATGCATTAAGGAGAGAACCTTAAGCAGACTCTGTGCTGAGGGCAGAGCCAGACTCGGGCTCAATCTTACAACCCTGAGATTGTGACATGAGCTTAAATCAAGAGTCAGATGCTTAACAGACAGAGCTACCAAGGCACCCCAAAGAGCCAGTTTCTAAAATACCATAGCAATCCTATTCTCATTTTTAAATTGATGAGGAAACACTGAAATATCAATAAAACTGACAGCAGTAGTGTCTGAGCATTAGTGAGGTAGTACTCAATCTAGTTATTCAAGCCACAATCTCCTCAGCATTTCCAGCGTGCGCATCTTAATTCCTTGAAAGTGCTTTGCTAACCTAGAAAGAAAAATAAATCTTTGACTCTGCAGTCTGCCCCATCATAACAGAATACCTGTCCTGAAATTACTAGGGTAGTAAGTAATAATACTTAAAGGCAAAGTAAGTAAGTTCATTAAGGGAAGTAAATATCACAGGTTATAAAAACACTAATTTCACTGCAAATGTAGACAGGTGAATCCTTACATTAGTTTTCACATAACACCAGTATCAACACATAGATGACAGAAAATAGATGACTCCACTGTGTATCACTTTGAAATATCTACCCATTTTTTACTAAATCAATCAATCAATATATTTGAATGGACTCCACTATGTATCACTATGAAATATCTACCCATTTTTTACTAAATAAATCAATATATTTGAATGGACTTTTTGTCTCATTCTGAGCATTCAGAACAAAAATAAAACATACTCTGAAGACATATTAAAAATTAATCACAAAGGAACAAGCCACTGTTTCAAGAGCTGTCATGGGTTGAATTGTGTGTCTCCTCCCCCGTAAGATATGGAAGTCCTAATGCCCAGTCCCTGTGAATGTGACCTTATCTGAAAAAAAGGGTGCTTGCAGATAACCAATTTAAGACAAGGTCATTAGTATGGGCCCTAATCCTGTATGATTACATCTTTATAAAAAAGAGAAATTTGGACACAGAGACAGACATGTACAGAGCAAAGATGATGTGAAGACACAAGGAGAATGCCATCTACAAGCCAAGGAATGTCTTAAGGCCACCAGAACCTAGGAGACCAGCACAAAACAGATCCTTCCTTGAAAACTCAGAAGGGACCAACCCTGCTGACACCTTGATCTCAGACTTCTATCCTCCAGGACTGTGAGAGAAGGGTGCCTGGGTGGCTCAGTCGGACATGTGACCGACTCTTGGTTCTGGCTCAGGTCATGATCTCCATGTGGTGAGATCAAGCCCCACACTGGGCTCTGTGCTCAGCAGGGAAATCTGCTGGAGATCCTCTCTCTCTGCTCCTCCTCACGTATGCATGAACACACTTTTTCTCAAAAACATAAATCTTAGAAAAGAAAAAAAAGAACTGTGAGAGGATACATTGTCTGTGGTTTAAGCCATTTAATCTGTGGTACTTTGTGACAGCGGTCCCAGCAAATTAATCCAAGAATTGACACTTCATCATCTAATCTCAAATGCTACTTATTATCTCAATATAATATGCTGAATCTTTGCTATTCCTTAATCACATTAATCATGACTGACCGAGATATTTTCTTGACTCATTCCCTTCAACCCACCCTCTATCAACACACACACAGAGCAGGAAAAAGAGCAAAAATTAAGAAAGAACTTTTTGAAGGCAGTAGTTTTTTTATTTTATTTTGTCTTTATTTATTTGATAGAGAGCACAAGCAGCGGGAGGGGCAGGCAGAAGGAGAAGCAGACTCCCCGCTGAGCAAGGATTCCCATTGTGGAACTTGATCCCAGTACCTGGGGATTATGACCTGAAACAAAGGCAGGTGCTTAACCAACTGAGCCACCCAGGAGCCCCATTATAGTAATTTTTAAAATACAAATTGTAATTGACTATCCTGGTCACCGTACACCAATTATTACTGATGTTCAATTACACCAGTTGTCTCACATTTTACTGCCTTCTTTTAAATATCAAAAATATTTAAAAATTTATCTTTTATCTTAGATATAAAAAATGAAAATGGGACAATGGCATAAGGAACCAAAGGCTAAAGATAAGGCAAAGAGTTAAAACAAAATTAAATCAAAAGCTTTCTGAAATGTTTATTAAACTAAATGGATTTCATTATCCATTAATAGATAACAATATTAAAGTGAGAAAGAACAAGCACACTGAATTACACAGAGAAACCCCTTTCTTGCAGAGATCAGAGGTAAGCTAAAAAATTTTCCCTCACCCTAAAAGATTAGAAACTACAAAGAAAAGTTTCATTAATTTGGGGGAATGTATAAGGCTATATCTACCTCAGTTTATTATGACCAGGCTATTGCTTAATAAGAAAAACTTAAAATGTTCAACATAATATGATATAAAAAGTAGAACAGACTTTGCTACTGAGTTCTAAAGTAGGCTACTTCCATTAAGCACAGGACACTTCCGAGAGATACAAAGCTTCCAGGTAATCGCAGTAACCAGCAGGTCGTTGATTTAGGTCTGGGCAGTAACTAGATAACTAAGAGTGTGGGGTAGGGGAGGACAAATTCACATTTACTGCAGAATTCTGGCTGCATTGTTTACTATATAAAGAAATTAAGAAGTGCCTAGGCAACATTTTCTAAGACTCAAACACACACAAAGAGATCTTGGGAAACACTCCATAAAGAAAGAGTAACTTAGAGCTAAACTAGGAGTCAAGTGGGTATGTAAAAAGTGAAGAAACAGATAACCAAGGAGGTTTTATTTAACAGACCTATACATTCAGAGCTCTCTAGATAAGACCTACATGAAAGCCTCACTCATTTTGGAAATCCAGTTTTTCATATCTATCCAATACTCTGCACTCACAGTCCTATTGGGAAGATGAAAGGCTTTGAGAAGTAAAAGATGTTGAAACTCAAACAGTAGGCACCGTAACACTAATACCTTTCCTCCAAAATTTTTTCCAGGTTTGAAACGAGATTGAATTGTATGCAAAAGGATGAATTCTCCATAGCAACGGAGTCAGAAGAATTTTTCAATATTATAGAAGAAACAAAAAGAGTAATACAAGAAAATAGAGGAAGACGTGTGCTTCCCATTTTAATCCCATCGAACACATCAAGATGCAACTATCTGTGTGTACTGAAAAGTCACATTTCTAATTCTAGCAACAAAAACATGATACTGGGTTATTTCAAAGCAGATAACATTTAAAATTAATGGGTGTCATTTTCCCCCTCATTTTCAAGTCATTTGCCAGAATCTGTTCTAGTTTACAAAGTTTGGGGAGTTTTGACATGAAGACTGATGACCGGGCGTGCAATCTCTGTTCCTGTGATCTGAAAAGGACATCTACGAAAAGCAGTGCTGGAAAGATAAGAAATAACGCTTTCATATTAACAACAAAACAAAACAAAACAAAACAAACAAAAAAACACAAAACCTCAAGCAGAAAATTTTATTTGCCTAATTCCTCCTTCATACTGTACTTTGCACTTTCTAGGAAAAATAAATCAAGGATTTCCTGTCCACAGAACATGAAGCATTGCTTTTGAAAGACTGGAAGCAATGGACTAAAAATTAAGCAACTGTTGCTCAATTAAATCTGTAATACAGCTGCACCCACTTAAAAGGAGCAGCTGTTGAAGAAATAAAAGTAAATTCTCTACATCAAACTACAACACATTAAAAAACATAGTGACATTTGATTAAATGGATAGTTATTAGGGACAGCTCCATATGGTTTTTACACAGATTCTTTGACATAAACACCCGCTTCTCCTCTTACGCTCCAAGTGGAGAAGCCCTTATCTCTGCAACAGTCAGACCCTCTGAGCTCCAATTCTGTGTCCTTTGAGAAACAACTTTTATTTTAATGTGTATTATATCCAGGCCAGCTTGAGGATATAGTACTGGGCTCTAATGATTTGCATTTGTCAACTTTGTGGGCCAGAATCTGCTTCACTTCTCCTAGAACTCCGTTTTCTCGTCCTCACGTTGGGCTTGGTTTCTTCTTTCCCACAGGCTGCCTCCTGAGTATCTGGTCATGTAAGAAGATACACACCCAAAGAAATATAATTTCTCTATGCCACAGATTTCTGGTCAGTTCTTTTAAGTTCTTTTAGAAAAGAAACATTTGTGTTTCTGTATAAATGAGAAATATTCTTCTATACAAGGTATTTTTTTCTTTTTCTTTTCCTTTTTTGGAGTGCAGGAAAAAGAAGGTAGGTTTGTAATGCATATTTTTAGTCATGAAATTAACAAAATATTTTTCACCATCCAGTTAAATGATGAATTATGTAGTCTTAAGAGTCAACAACAAAAAGAAATAATGTTGTGCTTTTCAGACTTGCCGGAGAAAAGTCATTTGGAAAGCTTATTAAAAATATATATTTACCAGGTCACTCCCTTCAGATTCTACATGAATTTTGGAAGCCAAGAATCTGGGTAGAGTTTTGAGATATGAGAAGAGATGCTGCACGCAGTAAGTGGGATTTATTTTAAGGTCTTAAAAAGATACAAGTATCCGTTATCACCACTGCTATTCAACATAGTACTAGAAGTCCTAGCCTCAGCAATCAGACAACAAAAAGAAATTAAAGGCATCCAAATCGGCAAAGAAGAAGTCAAACTATCACTCTTCGCAGATGATATGATACTATATGTGGAAAACCCAAAAGACTCCACTCCAAAACTGCTAGAACTTGTACAGGAATTCAGTAAAGTGTCAGGATATAAAATCAATGCACAGAAATCAGTCGCATTTCTCTACACCAACAACAAGACAGAAGAAAGAGAAATTAAGGAGTCCATCCCATTTACAATTGCACCCAAAACTATAAGATACCTAGGAATAAACCTAACCAAAGAGACTAAGAATCTATACACAGAAAACTATAAAGTACTCATGAAAGAAATTGAGGAAGACACAAAGAAATGGAAAAATGTTCCATGCTCCTGGATTGGAAGAATAAATATTGTGAAAATGTCTATGCTACCTAAAGCAATCTACACATTTAATGCAATTCCTATCAAAGTACCATCCATTTTTTTCAAAGAAATGGAACAAATAATCCTAAAATTTATATGGAACCAGAAAAGACCTCGAATAGCCAAAGGAATATTGAAAAAGAAAGCCAAAGTTGGTGGCATCACAATTCCGGACTTCAAGCTCTATCACAAAGCTGTCATCATCAAGACAGCATGGTACTGGCACAAAAGCAGACACATAGATCAATGGAACAGAATAGAGAGCCCAGAAATAGACCCTCAACTCTATGGTCAACTAATCTTCGACAAAGCAGGAAAGAATGTCCAATGGAAAAAAGACAGCCTCTTCAAT